>NW_027397101.1:17506168-17633997 GCF_003265705.2 Callorhinus ursinus
GGGACGGGGTGGCTGGGTGATGGACACTGGGGAGGGTATGTGCTATGGTGAGTGCTGTGAATTGCGTAAGACTGTTGCATCACAGATCTGTATCTCTGAAACAAATCATATGTTATATGTTAAAAAAAAAAGATAACGGGAAGGGAAAAGTGAAGGGGGGAAATCAGAGGGGGAGATGAACCATGAGAGACTGTGGACCTGAGAAACAAACTGAGGGTTCTAGAGGGAAGGGGGGTGGGGGGATGTGTTAGCCTGGTGATGGGTATTAAGGAGGGCACATATTGAATGGAGCACTGGGTGTTATACGCAAACAATGAATCATGGAACACTACATCTAAAACTAATGATGTAACGGGGGCACCTGGGTGGCTGTCATTAAGTGTCTGCTTTCGGCTCAGGTCATGATCCCAGGGTCCTGGGATCGAGCCCCACATCGGGCTCCCTGCTCAGCGGGAAGCCTGCTTCTCCCTCTCCCACTCCCCCATGCTTGTGTTCCCTCTCTTGCTGTGTCTCTGTCAAATAAATAAAATCTTAAAAAAAAAAAAGCTAATGATGTAATATATGGTGATTAACATAACATAATAAAAAAATGTTAAAATGAGATTTAAAGAATGGAGAAACCAAAGACTCCATGTGTATGGCCGCGTGCATGAGCATGCGTGCGTGCACACACCCCTCCCCCGTGAGTTCGTCTCAAAGTGCTACCCCCCAGGAGCATAAAGAAGGTCAGCCATCATTATCTGACATTTGGCAGGAGCTGGTATGGGCTGTCTATTCTTGACAAAAGCCAGACCAGGCAATGCACAGAATGGAAATGTTTGTAAAAACCAGTGTCAGGAAAATAGAGTGTTCTTATCAGTGACATGTTAGGGGATGAATAAAAACTCCTGACTTAGCTCCAAATACCAGGATGGAGCACTGTCACAAACAGATAAAGGAGTAAGGCTGGTCCCACATTATGTCTGAATCTAAAGGGGAAAATGAGACTTTTACCAGTCAGGCCCATTCAGTATCTTCAACAGGAAGTGGGTGAAGTTTATCACCCTAACCTCTCCCTTGCACTCTTCTTGGTCAGAGATACTTTTGATTTCGATGTTTCCTTTCCCCTCCTTCCATCAAAAATGACTCTCAAAAAAAGGATTTTTGTTCATTTGTTCCCACTAAGGTGAAAATTAATGATGTGACTCGATATGCTTCCTATTCTAGGGGCTCCTGTCTCATAAGCAGGGACAAATAGAGCAAATACTTTTAATTGCCTCTTAATTTTCTTCCTTAATGGAGAAGCCAGTTTTTCTTCCTGATTCCTTTTTATCATAAAGGGTAACTAAACCATGAGGCTGGGAAGGAGGAGGAAATGACAGAGGCAGAGTCCCAGCCAGTCAGGGAGGAGAGGCACAGAAACACTTGTCCTTCCTTGATGAAGGGCTGGAACAGAAGGGAAAACCGAGGTAAAGCGAGACAGTTAAGCTCCAGATATCTTTTCCTCTTCCACCAGCTACCTCGAAGATGAGGTGAGTTCAGAAACATCCAGAACACCGGAGCTGGTGGCCCATCTTATTCAAGCACTGTATTGGGGAAGTCGTGGTCCAGAGATGAACCTTAGCCTTCAGCTACACATAATATTCAACTTAGTGAAGGAAAAACGGGGGCCTGGAGTGTCGGTGGGAACTCATAAATAGACCCAGCCATAAAGAAACTGTGTAAATTGTTATACCTGGATGAATCTACTACTGGGTTGGTGGCCATGAGAAAGTATCAACATTCAACACATTTTGACCAACAGCCATTTTGTATGGTTCTACCTGAGAGAATGGAGCAGGGGTTCATAAGGAAGATGAGACGAGTTAAATGACATTTCAGTTCTCTGTACGTGAGTATAGTGAGATTAAATGATTAACTTTGCTACATAAAGGACAGGACATCGTTGGTCCACTTCTCCCAGTCCACCTTCCTTTCTTCTCCCCCTGTTCTATAGCCTGGAAAGCTGACCTCTGTGGGCTTTATCAACAGGCTCCTGGCCCTCCAGCCTCCCGTTGGGAACACAGGAGCAAGGGAGGAAAATGGAGTGACAGGATTTATTCCCATTTCCCTCTCCGCAAGGTCACGTAGCTATGTCCCTCCATCATAGGTCACTGGTCCTCCCGCATTCTCTCCAAGACTCTCAGCTACGAGCCCTCTCCCTCCCCTCATCCCTTCAGCCTGGTATCAGCTGCCTCTCCACTGTCACTGGCCCCAGATCACTGCACCTGCTCCTTGTACTTCTCTTATGTGCTGCCCGACTTTGTAAATTATCCTAATCTCAATGGGTCATCTGCTTCCGCCAGGACCTAACTGATACAAAAGGGAACTAAAATATTAAGATTTTATTTACTTATTTGAGAGAGAGAGAGAGAGAGAGAGAGAGAGAGAGAGAGACTGAGAATATGAAGCAGACTCCGCACTAAGTACAGATCCCGACAAAGGGCTCAGTCCCATGACCACAAGATCATGACCTCAGCCGAAAACAACGGTCAGACTCTCAAGAGACTGAGCCACCCAGGTGCCCCGGGAACTAAAATATTTTAAGCCGTGCCTCTGTATCAAGCACTGAGCTAGGCAAGGTTACGTATGTCATCTCATTCCATCTTCATAAGAGCCCAAGGAAGCATCCAGTGACCCCATCCCCCACCCCCTCCCCTCGCCCTTCTAGCAACCCTCTGTTTCCTATGATTCAGAGTCGCTTATGGTTTGTGGAGACGCCACTGATGTTTGAACTAAATCTTAAAAGACAGAATTTTGTCAGGCAGACAAAATTCCCTGTAGAAAGGGAAGAGCATTCTACTGTGAAAGAGCACAAAGCCAGAGAAAATACCCTGGGCTGTATCCCCAGAAAATACCTGTGACTTGGATTCCATTTGTGTCCTTGTCCAACAGTCAAATCCGAAAACAACCAGCAAATGACAAGGGTCTGCTACACTTTGGTATCTTTGGGCTTTTGGTTGTGCCTGGCAATGTGGTGAGATGAGCATGGGCTGGGTCAGATCCGGAAGGTGAGGAGGGCTGACGTGAACATTGGGTCAGCCAGGGTTGTGGCTGCAAGCAATAGAAACCAGCTTGGCTAAGTTAAGTAGAAAAGGAATTTCTTAGAAGAATACAGGCTAGCTCCAAGAGTGAGGAAGAGCTGAAGAACCAGCACAGAATGTCAGGCCCATGTAAGTGGGGACTTACCGGTCTTGTTCAACCCCAAATCCCCAGGACCTCAAATAATATACAGTAAGTACTGACTGAGTAGATGATCAATGACTAAATGCATCAGGCTTCAGGAGAGACAGGAACCAATGCCACTTAGGGTCTGGAACAGAAACTAAGGGACAGTCTTTTCAGGGTGGGACCCACACATGAAGGAGCTCCACACTTTTAAATTTGGGTCTCTCTTCTCGAGATTAAACTTCCCATTGACAGACTGGCCTTCTGGCCTTACTCATATAACATGCCCCCTTTCTGGCTAACTGGCTAGAGAGTTGGTGCCTTCACTGACGGCCCCACAGGAATTTATGACAAGGGAGAAAGAACTCTCCAAAGCAAATTCAGGGACCTGTTATCAGGAGAAGGGAGAATGGATGCTGGATTACAATTGCAAAGACAGTCCTCATACCCATCCCAACTACAACCAGTTTATGGAGGGGTTTTAAAGCTCTAGCAGTATAAGCAGGAAAGAGATCATGTTTTTCAGCAGATGGCCCCTGATTCCGTTGAGCCCCCTTTCCACTGAGTAGTAGGTCCTTCAGTGACATCCAGGACAGATTCCAACCTTCCTGGCCACTTTCAGTTATTAGAACAACTCTTTTCCAGTATTAAAGGCTTAGTGCTGGGACACCTGGGTGGCTCAGTCAGTTAAGTGCCTGCCTTTGCCTAGGTCATGATCCCAGCGTCCTGGGATTGGGTCCTGCATCGGGCTCCTTGCTCAGCGGGGAGCCTGCTTTCTCCCTCTGCCCGCCGCTCCCCCTGCTTGTGCTCTCTCTGACAAATAAATAAAATCTTTTTTTTTTAAAGGCTTAGTTGTATTCACCATACTCCTGTTACTAATCTCAAACTTAGGCCAGTTTCGACCGGATGCAAAAAAGTTATACGTGGCTCCCATGGGACAAATGCCAAGGACCTAGAGATGGCTAAGTCATGAGTATCATCCTCATGATAACTCAGGGTAACTCGGAAGCAGCAGGCAAGGAAGAGTGAAAAATGCAGCCGTGGAAGCTACGTTCGATATGCAGAGGTTGGGTACGGAGGGCAGAACAATTCACTCCTCAGAAGGGAGGCAGGAATAAGAGGGGGCGTTCTGGAAGCAATAATATCTGAAATACACGCACAGAGGGTCAGCCGGGCATTCCCAGAGAGAAAGACACTCCAGGCGGAGTTGGTCAGGAGAGCAAGACCACTCGGAGCATCAGGTTCAAAGAACTCACAGATCCGCATAGGAAAACAGGAGCAAGGTCTCCAAAGCCACATTGAGAGGATGCACACGTAGTCCTCACGGGATTCATTCTTTCATCGACTCCCTCAAGATCCCTGAGAAGTGAAGGTCAAGGGAAGCACTTCTGTGGGGAAGTAGGTTAAGGAAACTGAAGTGCATGGTTTTCAGGTAAGCTCAGTGGATTTGAGGAAAGACATGGGGGATGCAGAAGCCTTGGGCTCTCTCTCTCACACCGGTCGCTCATTTTAATTCTGCTTTCAGGAAGGGGCAGAACCACCATCAGAGTAAAATAAATAAATAAAAGTGCTCTCTGGTGAATGCCAGAAAGACATTTGTTCAAGCTTCTTCCAAAATACAATGGGCACGAGGCTCCCGTGACCTAAGCCAAGAGGGAAGACGGTTACTTTTGTTCTCTTTCGGATCCATTCATTTCTCCGGAGGCTCAGATGCTCGAGGTGATGGGGGAAGAATGTTCGTGTAATGTGTCACATGGGTGAGTGCTTAAGTAGCTTGACAATTCTTTCCAAAATCTGACCAGTGGATCATAGCTACGATGATTTATGAGATAGAAGTGAATTTTCAGATGATGTATTTCCCTGTGAATCCTTATTAATCAATATTTTATGGGCAATTCTCACATTCTGCTAGATATAACTAAGGACTCTGTTAGCCCTTCAGATTAATAATGTCTTACTTAAGTTTCATATGACAATATGGAAAAGAATGTCATTTTTCTGGTTTAGACTCTTCATTTATTGCATGTTCTCTGGAGCGGGTCCACTCAGGTGCATTTGAGCTGTTGACGGTCTATCTTTTCCCATTCAAATGGGGTCTGGAGAAACAGAGTTCTTGTCTCCTTTCACTCAGAATAGGGCCTGGCCCATAGCAGAAGCTCCAGAAAGACCCGGAATTCGGCAAAAGAAGAGCTATGGTAGGAACGGAAGAGGTTGGGTTCTGGAGTCAGAAACCTGATCCAAATCCTAGTTTCACTATTAACTAGTTGTAGAGGCTTGGGCGGACAGGTCACCTACTATGTGGGAGTCTCCGTTCCTTCGTCTTCACTGTGGGATAAAACACTTCCTTCACCAGAGAATGTACTGGTATGTGAAAGAATATGAAAAAGCCTGGCACCACTGTAGGGGAATCAATAAATCCTAGTGGAACTGAAACTTCAAGCAGTGCTAAAATTACTATTACCTAAATCTAGTTCTGGAATGTCATAATAACAGTTTAACATGGCTAAACCTTTAGCTAGTACTGATTACAAAAGACCTCAAACTTCAGTGTGCTTTGGAATCTCAAAGTGCAGATCCCTGAGCTCCACCCATGAAGATACGTATTCATAAGGACCGGTGTGGAACCTGGGATTCTGCATTTTTTTTTAAGATTTTAGAGAGATCCCACAAGTGGGAGGGGCAGAGGGAAAGGGAGACAGAATCTCAAGCAGACTCCACACTGAGCACAGAGGCTGACTCTAGGCTCCATCTCACTACCAGGAGATCACAACCTGAGCCGAAATCAAGAGTCGGATGCTTAACTGACTGCACGACCCAGGCACCCCTGAGACTCTGCATATCTAACAAGCACTTTGGGTCATTCTGATGCAGGTGGTCTATGGCCCAAACTTGGACAAAGATGTAACGAAGGGCAGCAGCATAATTTAATTGGCAAAAAATTTAAATTAAGAGGCTGATAGCCCATAGTCAACCTATATCCTAAAATACAGAGGGCCAGAGAGTGGGAGGGAGATGGAAAACAAACAGGAAGGTTTTCACCAGCTCCCCTCACTCCAAACTCACAACAGATGTAGGATTCCAGTTGAATGGGGGTATTGTTCAAAGAAGGAGGACATTTGTGCTGCTGGGGGTGACTGACCTAAAAATACTTCCAAGTGTTTGGATCTTACAAAAGGCCAAAATGCCTTCTTCTCTCTCTCTCCTTGGGCTGCCACTACCACAAACAAGCCTTAAAGCCATGTTTATCTCAAAACAAATCTAACCCATATGTTGTCTTGTTTAGACTTGAGTCAAAAATGTTTTTAGTGTTAATTTATAAGCAAGAAAAATCTTCTAACCATGAAAACAGCAAGGGGAAATTAATCTACCTTTGGTAAATATATTTGAACAACAGATACGCCGAACTGAAGACAGGGGGCTAAAAATGGCGGGATGGGAAAAAGAATGTTGCAACTCAAAAGCAGTCAAGAAGGATTCTTCTGTAGCTGCTTCATCTTTCGCTCGGTCCAAAGCAAACATTCTCAACTGCTTTGAACTCCTAATTTACTGCTCTTGTGCTCACATTCTTTTACTATGGGCATATAAAAAGGGCACATTGTAATTAAGAGTAAACTAGTTTTGATACCTCATCATGATAATTAGATTACTTTAAGCTACTTTTTGAGAGAAAAACTTTTTCATGCAAGAGACTTGCCTTTAATCACAAAGCAGCTACAGCAAGGCTATTTCTGTTTATCTCTTGAGGATGAGCCAAACACGTTAGGGAAGTAAGACAGCTGTACCGTCCTGTGGGCCTGAACTTAGTCGATGCTTGTATATGGTTCTCTTCACAAAGCTAACGTCCTAAGAGCTTCAGAGACCCAAGACAACCAAAGTGTTTGTGTCACTGGGGACAGAAGAGGTACTACCCATTGCCCAAAGTGGGACTCTACCCCCCATGAGGGGAGAAGCTGAAGAGAGGACAGAGGTAATCTGCCAAATCCTAGAAGAGGAAAAAAAAAAAACCCAAAACCCCACATTCTGATGGATTTTCCAGGCTGCTTTGAGGAGGCACGACATGTAGTGGGGACAGCAGAGGTTTACACACTGAATGTGCTAGGTTGAAATATCGACTCTCTGCTCTTGTCCAGCAATGTCCTTGGGTGAGCACTGAGTGTCCTTCAAGGCTCATCTAGAATCCTTATAGGGTTATTCAAAGTGGTGAAACAGATAACACATGAAAAGCTCAGAGCAGTGGCTTACGAGGCTGGCCATGGAGAGGAGCTGTTCACCCAGGTGCAGGTAAGAGAATTTAAAAACAATATTAAAACCCACTAAAAGTTGATTTGCTTCTTGTTATTACAATCCACAGAGGATTCTAAATGAACCTGGTTATTGAATGCGTCTCTCACTGGGAGCAGGCAACTCCCACTGTGCCACTCCCCCTCCCCAGTATGCAACTGGCTTAGTGACTGGTACACAGTAGATCCTCAGGAAACACTAGTCTTCCAAATCTGTGTGAAAAAGAGGCCAAATCTGTGTGAAAATAGATCTAACATAAGAAAAGAGCCTTTGGGCATGAATCTTACTATGTCTTCAACAGAGCCCTGATTAAGGACAGTAAGAAATGGTATTTATGGGATTTATACAAAAATGATTTCTATAACCCAAGTATTGACTGCCTTTACACACTCTCTATTTTCGCCCTACACTTCACCTCCTCCATAATGAAGAGACGAGCTATCCCAGAGGTATCAGTAAGCAATACGGACTTTGTGATATCTCGGGGCAGAAGGAGATGGTTTCTATCACACACAAAGTATTTCTCTCCAAAACTCCCCATTACACATCTCCATTTCCCAAAAATTCCTCCTGAGCTACCAGCCCCTCTGCCTCTCCACCCTTCCCCATGTAGACTTGAAGCCTCCTCAGGCTATAGCACTTAACTGTGGATTTTTCATCTGGGCCTCCCTGTATATCTGTCTCCTGTCTTAACTAGACCAATTTGGATCCATTCCAGATCCTTCTTGCTGTCTTCAAGACTGAGAAAGACCAGCAAACATCAGATCCTTCAGTCACCACATGTTGAGCGGAGTTAATAGTATATAACAACCACGACAGCAACAAACCTTCCCTTTTTCCTGTTCATATGTGGAAATTTTTTTTATTTTGTCTTGGTGATCATTAATCACCATCCCCTCCCTGTTATCAGGGAGGGACAGAAAGAAAGGCGTTCCATTAACTTTATAATAAATCACCCAGTTGAGTCTTAGTTCATAAAATTAATTTAAAACACTCATAAAACAGCCTCATGGCTGTTAAGAATCACACTGATACTTAGTTTTCTGCTCTTTACACTCATCTTCTCAAAAGACAACCCTGAGAAAAACTAGCAACTTAAGCTTAATATCACGCATCGCTTTTGTTTAAGGAAAATAAAAACTTCACAACAGGGCGCCTGGGCGGCTCAGATGGTTAAGGGTCTGCCTTTGGCTCAGGTCATGATCCCAGAGTCCTGGGATCGAGTCCCGCATCAGGCTCCCTGTTCCTTGGGAGCCTGTTTCTCCCTCTGCCTCTCTCTCTCTCTCTCTCTCTCTCTCTGTCTCTCATGAATAAATAAAATCTTTAAAAAAAAAATCTTAAAAAAAAAAAAACAACAACTTGACAACAGCCCACACACTGATGAAACAGAAGCAACATAATAATAGAGTGGTAAAGAAGATGAGATAATCTTGTAGAGGTCATTTTTAGCCAAACTCTCATTTTACAAAGTTAGAGTTCATGGTTGCAAACAGTAGGAACTACCTAAGCAGAAAAGTGATTTACTAGAAAGCTACTGGATACCTCACAGAATCAACATGGAGATTGAAAAACAAAACCGAAAAAATGGTCAGAAACCAAGGAAGTAGCCAAATGAAAGTCAAAATCATTTCGTGGGAATGGTTTTGGACTCTGCCATTGGGGGAGCGGACACTGGACACCCATCATTACGCCACTGGACTCCTACATCCACCACCACTTAAATAATCACTGGCCATCTTGGCATCTCTGTACCATACCTTCAAGGGTCAAAGTTCTATGGTCAATTAATCTCTGACAAAAGAGGCAAGACTATGCAACAGCAAAAAGACAGTCTCTTCAATAAATGGTGCTGGGAAAACTGGACAGCTACATGCAAAAGAACAAAACTGGACCAATCTCTTATATCATACACAAAAATAAACTCAAAATAAAGACCTAAAATAAGACACAAAGCCATAAAACTCCTAGAAGAAAACATAGGATATGGAGAAAAAGCAACCTGAATGCATGATTGGTGGGAACGTAAACCGGTGCAACCACTATGGAAACCAGTATGGAGGTTCTTCAAAAAATTAAAAATAGAAATATCATATGACCCAGTAATTTAACTACTGGGTATTAACCCAAAGAAAAAGAAAACACTAATTTAAAAAGATATATAATTGTTAGGTTTACTGCAGCAATACTTACAATAGCCAATATACGGAAGCAACTCAAGTGTCCCTTCATAGATGAATGGATAAAGATATATTATACACACACACACACACACACACACACACACACACACACACACACACACAGGAATATTATTCAGCCATAAAAAAGAATGAGATCTTGCCATTTGCGACAACATGGATGGACCTAGAGGGTATAATGCTAAGTGACATAAGTCAGAGAAGGACAGATACCATATGATTTCAGTTGTATGAGCAATCTAAAAACCAAAACAAACAAAAAGCAGAAACAGACGTATAAATACAGAGAACAAACTGATGGTTGGGGGGGTGGGGGGATGGGAAAAGCAAGTGAAGAGGAGTGGGAGATACAGGCTTCCAGTTGTGGAATGAGTAAGTCATGGGGATAAAAGGTACAGCAGAGGATATATGGTCAATGCTGTTGTAATATCATTGTGTGGTGACAGATGGGAGCTACAGTTGTGATGAGCACAGCATAACACAGACTTGTTGAATCATTACACTGTACATACGAAAATAATGCAATATTGTATGTCAACCACACTTCATTAAAATTAAATAAATGAATAATAAGATCTACTTGGGAAAAAAGAAGGTTGGTGTGCCCAGCTGGATCAACCATGGGTCACATTCCTAGGGGCAGTGACTCCCTCACCCTAACACCTTACATACACATGAATGCCAATGGGGTTTCCACAGGTGTGCCAGCCTGCAGTGTCAGAGAATCTCTGGGTTGGGACGTAAGAGGCACATGGCCCAGAGCCTGGGTGAGGTGCAGTCAGATTGTACCTGCATGAATCTGGTCAAAGGCCCCCCCACATCTGGCCATCTTCTTCAACAGTGGCCAAGGGGGCCAAGAGGATTTAAAATAACAAGAATGAGGTTTTTTCCACACTCTCCAATGTTAACATCCATGATATTGGGTTTTTCAAAATATGGCAAGATCACAGTAAGCCCTATTGAGATGCATTGGTCCTTTCAACAATTAAAAACCCTCACTCTAAGCAATAGATCCTGCACCAGTTTTATAGATATTAACAACAGACCAGAAAATGAATATGAACCAGAGGAAGAAAGTGAAAATTGTCATTGGTAAATATCTTTGCACATAAATAAAAGTCATTCTACAACATCATATTTCTGACTCTGCTTAAGCTATTAAAGTTTGGCTAAATATGATTCACAGGCAAAATACAAGGTTTTAATGCTTGGCAGATTGATAGCTAGGACACTTAAAACTATTGATTACAGTACAAGTCAAAGGCTTCTAAGAACAAAAATAAAATTCATAGAAAAAAAAAAGAAAAACCTCACTGCTTAAGTACATAATTGAGGGGCGCCTGGGTGGCTCAGTTGTTAAGCATCTGCCTTCGGCTCAGGTCATGATCCCAGGGTCCGGGGATCGAGCCCCACATCGGGCTCCCTGCTCAGCACGGAACCTGCCTCTCCCTCTCCCACCCCCCTGCTTGTGTTCCCTCTCTCACTCTCGCTCTGTCAAAAAATAAACAAAATCTTAAAAAAGATAAAAGTATATAATTGAGCAGTTTTAATGATCTTCTTTCAAGATTGTCTCAAAGGACATGCTTGCCCAATTATTCATGTCAACTCCATCCTAACCCAAGAAGTCCTATACCACAGAACTATCACTAAGGAATTAAAGGAAAAAAAGAATTGACAGCAAACAGCTACACGATCAGTTACTGTACTCAATCAGATAATTAAATCTCAGCTGTTTGCACCAGCTAAGTCTCAAATAAACATTTGTTGACTGAGAAGTGAATGGCTGAGAAAGTCAAAAGGAAAACCAGTTACAGTATTTCTCTGTCAGACTATGTTAATACATGGGCCCCTATACATATGTGCTCTGTTTGACCTTTAAAGTAAAGACCTGTTTTTCTTAATTGTAAGATGATAATATCAATAGTAATGATACTATTACTATTACTAAACACTGAAACACAAGACAAGCCCTATCTGTAAAGGAAGCTTGTGGAAATGGCAGGGTCTCTTTCTGACGCGCACCCTTGGAAGCACATGTTCTTTTAGACAAATCATGGCAAATTGGTCATGCGATCCAGAGCACTTTTGGATAGAATGGGTAGAGGGTGATGATATTCTACAGAGGTGTACACACAATGGGGATATATGATCCCCAAATAATACAAACTCAAAAACCTTATATTGGAAGTAGTGTTAGAACTTAACCATCCCAATGACCCAAATGAGGAATTGGCTTAATACACCCCTAGACAATGGTACTCATAGAAGTCTCTGGCAGAGGGCGCCTGGGTGGCTCAGTCGCTAAGCGTCCGCCTTCGGCTCAGGTCATGATCCCAGGGTCCTGGGATGGAGCCCCACATCGGGCTTCCTGCTCAGCCAGAAGCCTGCTTCTCCCTCTCCCACTCCCCCTGCTTGTGTTCCTGCTCTCGCTGTGTCTCTCTCTGCCAAATAAATAAATAAAATCTTCAAAAAAGAAAAAACGTCTCTGGCAGAAAGAAAATGTGTGTAAGGTATAGCAAGGTCTTCAAAAGACCTTGAGAACATACAAGTGAAGATCTTTCCCAACTTTCCCCAAGGAAACCAGCAGAAAATAGTTATAGGAATGAGATTCACAGTGAAATATTTTAAAGAAAATTGGAACTCCAATCAGCCTTGAGGAAAGACAATGACAGTGAACTTCAAGATTTTTTTTTCTCTCAGGGTATGATCCATTTCTAACCCACAAAAGGAAAATTTTTAAATGGTAAGATTTCATTCTCTTTTTTTATTCTATTTAAATTCTAAAGCAGAGAGAAATGTCCTGAAAGGGGAAAAGAATGAAATAGGCTCCTGAGGGAATGTAGCTAAACTCACTCATTCTGTGGAGATATTTGAAAAGCAGCCTGATTTAAGTGTAGCCTAAAGGCAAGAATGGCTGGACCACCTCCAAGACCCCATCAGTCTGGTATCAAACACATCAGCACTCTCATCAAGTCTTTCATGTGCCTCAGAAGAATTCAGGAAGTTCACTGATTTTAGAGGTCAAAGTTAAGAAGTCCAAGAATTCTATCTATAGCATTGCCAAGAACCTCAGAGTTTATGAATGGTTTTTAAAGATGATTGAACAACCTCATGAGGGGCAGAGGAAAAGAAAATGCGTTGGTGAAGACTCGTGTTCTTTCTAAACATTTCTGTAAATAATTGTATCCCTTTCCTTTAGGTCTGAGGTTTGATTTTAACCTAGCTACAAGCTAATAAATTAGCTCATTACTATTTCATGGACGCTGACAGAAGACACAAGATCTCTGGGTTAGAGACAAAGGACTTTACTCATGGCAAAACATGCAGTATGAGCATTCGTATTTGGCATCGGTCATTTGCCCTCCAAATCCCACAGAGGAACAGAGGGCCCTGAGGGATGCCTGCACACAGTGGGGGAACTATTGGCGAGGAACATGGAGCTTGGGGAACTCACCATTCCATTGGAAGCAAGCCTCCACTTTGTACCAGAAGCAGACATTACTTTACCCCTCAAGGCTGCTCACTGAAATACAGCCCTGAGAAATGGCCTGGGTATCAAGTGATCTTGGCCTTCCTTCCTTGGTCTACTCAGCAAGAGGTGTAGAAATACAGGACACCTATGGAAGACTGTCTCTCCTATGATTTCCTCTCACTATCCCATTCTCTTACCTATTCCTCCTTTCTCTCCTGAAACTGTGAAGAAAAGGAAACTCCAGTGAATGGACTCAGACCCTTCCCACAGCCTAGCTCATCACATCTTTAAGGTCTGTGGTCTGAAGAAAATCCCTCAACCTCAGAGTTTCTTATACCATTTCAGATTCTGAGAAGTAAGTGTTATCTTCTTCTATGACCACCCAAGAGGCAAGGTGGCTAGCCTTCATTCTCTTGGTTTCCTCAAAGACTAGCTGGTCCATACTTTTAATCTGCAACCCCTTTGGTGTCTAACTTCCATCTCTCCTTATTGTCTTGACAGCACTAGAACTATCTTATACTATACCACATACAGATCCCCTTAAAGATCCATTTTCTTACTCTATCGCTCATCAAGACCCTGTATCCGTAGGTATTTCTGAGAAGGATGAATTTCAATAAACAAAAGGTTGCATTATTAAAGCATTAGGGTTCTACTTCAGCATCAATGCTGGCCCAATGCATCCCATTTTCTGCCAGTTTTATCTTCATATAAACTGTTCACAAGAGTCGTGACCAATAATGTTCACATCTTGGATCAGGGAAAATTCCAACCTGCCAGCCATAATTCCACTCTCCATTCTTTACCCAGGGAAGCATAATAAAAGCAAGTAAAAGTGATGTCATTGTAGAGAAATTTTTGAATTCATTCTCATTTATTTGGTTAGAAAGTAAATCACTTGCAAGCCTGACCACTTTAACTACTAATAATGTTACTGTGAAACTGTTGGCAACCCAGCTCACAGTGAACACTGACCTGCAATTAAGAACTATTGAAACCTTCAGAGCGTGGCAAATATAAATTTTCATAAAAACATTTTCCTGACTGGATTGATTTTGGTCTCAGCATTTTAAGGTTAATTTGGAGAAAATACCCAAGAACCTGTAACTGAGGGGTTTTTTTGGGTTTTTTTTTTTTTGTTTTTTTAAGTCTTAGAAGCATTTCAAGCATGGCTAAGAGAAGGGTTTGATTCTATTATCTTCTGACAAACACACATCCACACACACAAACACATAAACACACGACATTGTCTTGTGTAACTCTTACATTTGAGCGAGAGAGTTTATCACATTTGCTCAGCTTCCGCACCAACCAGATACTTGTGCAATGTCTGTGGGGGGCGGAGGAGGGGCAGGCCCTCTTCCACAATGTGTTTGAAAAAAGTTAATTCAGCAAATGATAGGTCCACTATTTCTCCTACCTCTACATTAGGAAGCTCCAAGTTGAGTCACACAGCTACCAAAGAGGCACAAGGTAAGTAGGCCAACTGTCTGTTTCTCCCTTTCTCTCAATACCTAATTCTCTTTGATTGCTCCAATTTTAATATTCCCAGATCACACTCATTATTTATGGGTCATGGAGAGGTAGGAAAGGGAATCAGTAGCATTCCTATGGGAAGAACCTTTTACAGGGGGGTTCCTAGGGTTTATGCTGTCATTTATCAGAATCTCTCCACATGGGGGCACTATGCTGTGTTCTGCCAGTTTAAATTCTTTTAATTCTCACAACAGTCCTCTGAATGTTTCCTAATAACGGAGGAATCCGATGCTGACAGGGCGTAAATGCCTTGCCCAGGGACCCAAGTGTCAGGCTCCAAAGCCCATGCTCTGTCCACAAACTATGCTATAAAAACAGGTCCACCTTTGGATTTTTGGTCCACCTTCAAAGGTGGCCTAAGAGCCATTTTTTTAGAACTTGAACCATTACTTTAAGGAGGACATTGTCCGTTTGTTCTTTCCACTAAGGCTCAAACAAAAGAATATGAGCGTAAACTGCACCGAAAAAAAAATTGGGGTAGACAAGTTGATCATGATCCACTGAAATAGGGAACTGGGAAATGGGTGGATACTCCATCTTTAAGAGCACTTATAAGGGTAACAGCAACCGTCCATCTTAAGTTGTTCAGAGAAAACACAGGAAATCTTTTTTTCTTTCAAGGTCAACTGATCCAAAACGAAAAAGGGAATCAAGAGAATACTAACTGCTAAGATTTAATGTACTGATATTTCTGTGCTTGACTTTATTCATGTGCTTTGAATTAGGTAATAAAACTAAGATCAGAAAAAGTGAAGGGTGCCTGGGGGCTCAGTTGGTTGAGCCTCCAACTCTTGGTTTCCACTCAGGTCATATTCTCAGGGTCATGAGATCGAGCCCCGCATCAGGCTCTGCACTGAGCATGGAACCTGCTTGAGATTCTCTCTCTCCCTCTCCTTCTTCCCCTCCCCTGCCCCCCCATCCCCACCCACCTCCCACTCCCACTCCACTCATGCACTCTTTCTAAAATACAAAAAAGAAAAAGTCGAGCATAATTTTTTCCTTGAAAAATAAACATTCTCCTCAAACTATTTTTAAAATTTCAAACAATAAAACTATTTCACTAATTCTTTAGCTCCATGGGCAGTTAAAAAATTGGTGGAGGGGTGGGTGAAAAAAGGGGAAATAATAAGAGAGAGGCAAGGGGGCAGCAGTGGGGAGGAGGGAGTAAGGAGAATATAGGAATAGAGGAGAAACATGTTTAAAGGGGAGAAAAAAAGAGAAAGTATCAGAAGGAGAGCAGGAGAAAAAACTGAGAAGCAAACAAAAAGCGAAGCTGAGGGAAGGAAACCCTAGTAAGATGATTTTTCCTTCACACTCTGCTATTCGGTTAGGTTGTAAGTGAACTTTAGGCCAAAACATCACGGATTACCTCCTTCTACAATGGCTAGTTAACTGCTTAGCCATGGTTCACAGGTCTCCAATGTCTCTTATTAAGTTTTCAGAGCCTTGGCTCCAACTGATATGACAGTAGCCATTTGGACAAACTATCATTCAGGGAGCTTGCAGGGAGCTGGAGACTGTCACTTTCACGCTGAACAAAATCAAAATGAAAGACAAACTGACCAAGTCTGAAGCAACTTGAATACTATCTGAGTTAGCAAACTAGACCGCATGGTTTACATTTCAGTTCAATGCCAAGAAATAAAATTAAGTTCAAGCCATCAAAAGACATAATTACGAAGCATTCTCCACCGAGAGTACACCTTGGGCTGGATTCTAGATTTCCTCCCTTTGCTACCTCTGTTCCTCAAGCTAGTCATAGTCTATTTATTTTCCTTCTACTCAATAAGTTCTGTTGGCCAGTCTCATCACCTCCTCGAAGAAATTCTCCGAAGTGTTAACTACATCATAACAATACGCGAAGTGGCTCTCCTTGCCTCATTAATCTTGGTTTCCGGCTCATTACTACATTCCACCCAAGCTCAAGGTATTGAGAAATAGTAGCACATTTTTTAAGTGAGGTTGAAATTTTTCCAAGTTCCCTAAATCTCTGCAGGCAACTCTACTGATTTGTGTAACACAAAATGGTATTGTGAAAGCAGAGTAGAGCTGCTTTGGAACAGTCCAAGGGTCACCAGATGTTACTCTTATAGAGGATATAAAACGCTTTCTTCTAAACATGCACGTGATTAGATCTTGGGGAGGGGCACTATTCTATCATAGTAATAGTGATTTTTTTTTCTTACAAAGTTGCATTTTTCCTACTCAAAGTCTCTTGACTAAATGAATTTCATATGTGTAATCAAAGCATTATGCATGTCATTGTACTTGGAGCTAATTGGAGCAATTTTTGTTAAAATTTACCCACATGGTAAAACACTCTTTGAAAACCATCTCATGAGACTTTTTAAAGTTATTATTTTAAACATAACCATGCATCTTTACTTCCGCAGCATTTTTTCTCTTAAACCAAATGGGTACCCTTAGACACAACATGTTTCTACATCAGTGTAGGAATTACATTTTGATTCTTTTTTTTTTTTTAAAGATTTATTTGACAGAGAGAGACACAGAGAGAGAGGGAACGCAAGCAGGGGGGGGGGGGGGGAGGGAGAAGCAGACTCCCCGCTGAGCAGGGAGCCCAATGCAGGGCTCAATCCCAGGACCCTGGGATCATGACCCGAGCCGAAGGCAGGCGCTTAACAACTGAGCCACTCAGGCACCCCTACATTTTGATTCTTAAGCAATGACTGGAAGGTTGTGTATTACTATACAAGAAAATTTTGAAACATCAAAAGCTCCTAGAAGTAAATAATTTTTAAAAATATTAACAGTGAAAAATTGAAAGCAACTTCAGTAATATTCATTCATTCATTCAATAAATATTTATTGAGCACCTACCTTGTGCTAGCTCTGTTCTAGGCACAGGACTGAACTTGGAACAGTCCCCATCTCATGAAGTTCCCATCCTAGAGGAACAGGAAACTGATTACATAAATTACGGTGAATTCAAAGAGTAGAATACCGTATGGTCCTATGAATGATGTGGTACAAGTATATTTATTTATTAACTAAAATGACATTCATAGTATAGTAAGTGAAGTAGGCAAATAACAAAGAGGATTACAGCATGATAATTTTTATTTATATATAGCAATATAAGAGTTAATTATTTGTGAGAATACTTGGACTTAAAGTTTTGGCTACCAAAAAAATTATTCAAATTTTACTATAGGTAGCCGTGCTATAAATACGTCACATAAATTATTTTCTCTTATACTCATTCCAACTTTGTGCCAAGTTTAGGGCTAATATCATCTTAACTCCATTTTTATTTTATTTTTTTTAAAGATTTTATTTATTTATTTAATTGACAGAGAGAGAGAGAGAGAGAGAGACAGCGAGAGAGGGAACACAAGCAGGGGGAGAGGGAGAGGGAGAAGCAGGCTTCCCGCCGAGCAGGGAGCCGGATGCGGGGCTTGATCCCAGGACCTGGGATCATGACCTGAGCCGAAGGCAGTCACTTAACCAACTGAGCCACCCAGGTGCCCCTTAACTCCATTTTTAAAATGAGAGAATGGGAATTGATGAGAGATTAATTAGCTTGCCTAAAATCACACAGCTTGTTAGTGAAGGAGCAGAGATTTAAACCCAGGAAGTTCGGCTCTAGAGATGTGCACTTTGATCAATATGCTGTTATGACTCACGTGTGCTTAGGCTCACACCGTGGGAGTTCAAATCCAGACTAAGCTATTTGTCAGCCATGTGATCTTGAGCAAGTTCTTTAACATCCCTAAGCCTTTGCATCTTCCATTCTGAAATGCAGAAAACAGTAGGTGACCTATCACATATGGTTAACATGTAGACTGAGAAAATCTATGTAATACCTAGCACATAGTAAATACTCAATAAATCTTCCCCTTCTCCTCCTCTTCCTTCACCTTCTCCTTCTTCCTTCTCCCTTCTTCTTCAAATCCTGGGGGGAATAGGTGACCAAATACCAGCAGTAGTAATCTCTAGACAGTATGATTACAGAAGACTTTCCTTTTCTTCTTTAACAGCATTTCCTACTTTATAATATATATATGTATTATGTGGTTAACTATTGGATATAAAATAAAATCCACACTTCTCAATTGCTACATGCTACAAATATAATTTCTACAAAGATGGACATCTTGCTAACAATGCTAAACTTTATCAAAAACATTCCATTTATCAAACACGTTTGGGTTGAGGAAAATATAAAAATGAGTAAGACACAGAATCAGTTCTGACAAGGTTTATGTTATAATAGGTGGGAAAAAAACATATAAAGGGAGACCTGTCAAGGCAACAAGGGAATATTTTAAGAGAGACACGTACACAATGTTCTAGAAGCCCCCTAGAGACTGGGGACCTGCCCAGGAAGCAAGAATTCACACTGAAAGGGATGGGAGTCAGGAAACATGTCCTCCAATTTCTCACAGGAAAAAATAGATTATAGCTAGAGTATGATAGAAATGTCAAAAATAACAAAATCAGCTGCATAGACTATGGGCTATAAGTCACACTTTTATTTATGAGGGACTTTAAACTTATGAGTACCATACCCGTGTGCCCCCTGACAATCAAATCACCTCTCCTCATGCCTCCAGTTGAGCCTTTAGTTTAAGTCCTAAGAATATGTGGGAACTTTCTAAGAGGATAAGTCAGGCTAGGAGCAGAGGAGACTTTTCTGGAAAAACTAACTGAAGGCGGGGAAAACAACCGAGTTCTTAAAGAAAAGATTCAGGGAGGGGTGCCTGGGTGGCTCAGTCAGTTAAACGTCTGACGCTTGGTTTTGGCTCAGGTCACGATCTCAGGTTTGTGAGATCGAGCCCCAAGTTGGGCTCCGTGCTGGGTGTGGAGCCTGTTTAAGATTTTCTCTCTCCCTCTCCCTCTGCCCCTCCCCACCCCCACCTCCACCCACCCCCCCCAAGCTCATGCACGTGCGTGCGCACTCGCTCTCTCTCTCTAAATAAAAGAACAGATTCAGGGATAAAAAGAGGCCTGAACCACAGGAAGTATCCATCCACGAGGAGGACTGATAGGAAGCAAGATGACAGGTCTTATTTGAATTCCCAGAAAACCACAGGTGAGACAAGGGATGGGGGGCAGGGCTTGGCAAAAGAGAAGAGTACTGTGTTGGCTTTTGCACTAAGGGAGACATGAGCTGGTAGTTTATAGATTTGTATGTTTCATTCTCATGCTCTGCCACTCCCTGAGAGACCAGTATGGACCAGAAACTCTCCTTCTGATCAAAAAGGGTAAAGTGCTTGAGCGAAATCTAAGCATAAAGTGTGATGACCAGTGGAGAAAGTCAATTTTGGATGTTACTTGGGTGCTGTTGCTCATATATTGTTATTCTTTCAATTCTTGAAGAGAAGATGTTTATTTTTTGTTTTTAAAGACAAAATTCTCACACTCTCTTAACATATCAAACATAAAATCTCCAAGGTTGTCAACTGAAAGAGATTCTCCACATTAGGGCAAAAGTTAGAACTACATCAATGACTTCATACAGATCACTATGATAAATGGGAATACTACCAAAAGTAAAACATGTAGAAGTCATGAACAGGTCATTTACACACACACAAAAAAGTACAAATGTATAATAATCATAAGATTAGGATTCACCTCAGTACCAGAAGAAATGTAAATTAAAACAGTGAAGTACCATTGTTTTCTATCAAACTGAAAAATACTTTAAAAATTATAATAGCTAACGGTCAAATTAGGGGAAACTTCACAGAATAATTTATTAGGCATCAACATATGCATACACTGGGAACCAACATTTTCACTTCTAGGAATGTATTATAAGAAAATTAACAGGGATATACACAAAAATTCATGACAAAGATATGCACTAAAGTTATTTTTTAAAAAAAAATTAGAAACAATCTAAATGTCCAACAGTGAGTAGTTGAATAAATTTTGAACTTTTTATTTTGAAATAATTTTAGACTTATCAAAAAGTTGTGTAAGAGATCTTTATAATAACTTTGAAACAAATTCAGAATAAACTTCTAGAACCTAGAAAGGCACTGTGGTTGAAGCTAAGTGGCCAAGGGGAACTTGTCTACCAATTCTGGAACTTTTTTGTGTGGAGCGTGTGGACAAAGTGCACTTCTGTGCATGCTCAGAAACCCAATGGTCCTATTGACTTTGACCAGGCTAATGTAGGGCTGTGAGCCCCCATACTGCTGATGGCTTAGTTATAAAATAGTAATTACTGACTCTCCATCCCCTATGGACAGTGCTGCCTGTAGAGGAAAGTTGGAGAAATATAAATGAACAAACAATATTCAGAAAAAATTTTAAGAAGTACAAAGCAGTGAAATCAACAATCAATGCCAGGAAAATTCTAGCATTGACTATTACTGAGAATTTGGAAAATTTTATTAAAGAAAACAGCATCACGGGGCACCTGGGTGGCTCAGTCAGTTAAGCATCTGGCTCTTGATTTTGGCTCAGGTCATGGATCTCAGGGTGGTGAGATCCAGTCCCGAGTGGGGCTCTGCGCTCACCGAGGAGTCTGCTGGAGATTCTCCTCTCCCTCTCCTTCTGCCCCTCCCCCTGCTCACACACTCTAATAAATAAATAAAATCTTGAAAAGAAAATAGCATCACTATTGTGAATAGTTCAACAAAAATGAGTCAGGCCAGATTAACCTCTTTGACTTTTGTCAAATGGCCTCAAGACTCCTAGACCAAGAAACTATTATAGACACACTAAATCTAGATCCCAAAGTATTTTGTCTTCTTTGATATCTGTAACCAACAGCAATTGACTATTTAACCAGCAGCTAGATGACTTATGAAAGCATTTATCATAATTTGTTAAATGTATTTGTATCGACGTAGCCCACTCTCACCTTTCTATTCCTTACACAATGCCCACATATAGCAGGTACTCAATAAATGCTTGCTGAATTGATGAGTAAAAATGATGCTACATTTTAATTTTCGTTGGCGATTCTAGTAAACTCTTCAATGGAAGGTTACTTTTAGAGAAAAGGTCCTAAAAGATAAATGAACAAAGGGCTCCGAATTCCATTCGCATTGGAGAAGGAAACAGAGTTTTCCTTTCTAGTTCCTAGATGAGAAAAAAACCATATTTCACTGGGTCAGATGAGGGGAGGAATCTGTTCATGCGTATAAAACTAAGCTTTGAGAGGCTCCATTATAGTCGACCAGTCCACGATCACGACGCACTGCCCCCCTCTTCCCAGTCCCAAAACCTGAGTGGTGTTGACCCAGCTCACTTTCCCCTCACATCCTTGGAAGTCAAGTTTTCAGGATAATAAGATTTACTATGATCTGACCTATAACAAAACAGTAGGTGAGAAGAGAGGCCTAGGATATGATCAGCTTGGGTCTCATAGACCTCCTAAGAAAAGTCCTGCCCTCATTTAGATAGCCAGTTTGGTTAGCTTTGCCTCATTCGCTTCTGTTTTCCTAGATTGGAAACCAAGTATATGTTTACGTTCTGAAATGCTACCATTTTAACAATTCCAACTCGGTACCAGAGAACAGAAGTCCTGATCTTCTAACCCCCTTCCTGGTCGTTAAAAATCTGTAGGAGTGTTGAGCTTAAGAAAGAAAAGAAAAGAGAAAGGAAGAAAAGAGAAGAAAACAGAGAAAACGATTTCAGGTCTTTAAATGAAAGGAAACAGCTAATCTTCTTAAACATTTAAGTTAGAACATAAATTACAGGTAACTCCCACCATAAACACAGCTGCACTATCTCGTATGGTGACATTAAAGACAAACACTCTTCTGTCAGGATCTCAGGAAAAGCAGCAGAAGTCTGCCTTTGTGGGGAGCAAATTAAAACAGTCCTGTTAGCATCCCCAAAATGCAGTGTGTTTGAAGATGTGGGCAAACAAAGTCCTCCCTCCTATCCACTCTCTCTGGCTTTGAGATAAGTAGGAACATTTCCTTTAAAGAGCTTCTACATGAAAGGCAAGGCTTTCCAGCTGAAATGAGAGCCTATGTGTCAATGACAAACACATGCACTGAATGTCAACAACGCAACAGTTTGAAACATTACAGGAAGTGCCTTGAATGACTCTGCTCACTGTAGGCTTGACTGGCCGTGCTGTTGAGACATAATTAGAAAGGGCCCACAGGCACAGCTCCAGAGCTGGGCCCCAGACCAGCAGAGGCTGGGCTGAGCTCGGATAAAGAGGCAACACACAAAGTAACTCATTCTTGAGTAACTCCGATCATCTCAGCGTCACTGAGTTCGTTTCAAAGCCCCTAAGGTAAATTAAAATTAAAACTGAACGGTTTTGCATTGATTTTTTAACAGAACTAAGATTTTGACTTCTCTAAAGGCCAGATAGAGAGAGGGAAGGAGAACAGAAGAAAGAGGAGGAGCCAACCCTACCAAATCTCGGGTTAGAATTACAGAACGCTAGATCTAAATGGAACATTAATGGTATAACTCAGTGGTTCTCAAGCCTAGTTGTATCTCAAACTTACTTGAAGAGGTTAAGGAGAGTGAGTTACATAGGTAGACAGATGGACAGTCCCCCCATTCCCCACCCAAGCATCCGATGCGCTTGAACTAGGGCAGGGCTAGGGCACAGGTATAGTGGAAGCTCCAGGCAGAGCATTCTCTAGGAAATTCAGGGTGGATAAACCGTGATTACACATACCAAAAAAGTATGTTCAGGGCTAAGATACCAGAGGTTTAGGATGCTGTAGATTCAGGGACAAGGAATCTCTAACCCAGTTTGACAGGCTAGAAGGAGACTGGGATATGCTGCTTAAATTGGCCCTTAGGCAAACTGTCAAAGAAAAGAGGCAGAAATAAAACTGTCCAGGGCGCCTGGGTGGCTCCGTCGCTTAAGCGTCTTCCTTCGGCTCAGGTCATGATCCTGGGGTCCTGGGATCGAGTCCTGCGTTGGGCTCCCTGCTCCGCAGAATGTCTGGATAGAGAAAGAGAGAAAGCACGAGTGGGGGCGGGGGACGGGAGAAGCAGGCCCTCTGCTGAGCAGGGAGCCCGACAACAATGCAGGACTCGATCCCAGAGCCCTGGGATCATGACCTGAACCAAAGGCAGACGCTTAACTGACTGAGCCACCCAGGTGCCCCAGACTGAAATTTGTCTGCTTACTTAGTCCTCCTCTCTTGGAGCCAAAGTCGGCAAAGGTTCCTCTTTGCTACAGATTCTACCCAGAAACACTGAGGCTGAATAATTTCCATCTTAATTCACATTGTATTCATAGAGGGATTGGTTCTTAGCTAGAGTCAGGGATGATTAGATAATCACCTAATGCTTTGGTTCTTAAACTTCTGTGAAGCCCTTTGAGAAGCGGACGAAAGTTACAGCCCCTCTTGCCAGAAAAAAATGCATAGATTTTGCATGTAAAATTTCAGAGTCAAAGGACACCCACTGGAGGAAATCCCACAGGGAAGAATGCTGATCCAGGACAAGATTTACACTTGAAAGAGAAGAAAAATAAGGAACAGAAAAGACAAATTGCTTGTCCCAAGATCTTAATGCTCAGTAGCAGCAAAACTAGCATTATGCTTTGGGTCTGATTCCTGGTCTGGGGCCCTTTCTACCTCCTCGTGTTGTTGCTTATGTCGGAGGCCAAACTTATTAAAAATTGGGCAGAAAGTGGAACGGTGATTCAGTTGCAACAGAGGCCTCAGCCAACCCTGTGAGGAACTTAGGAAACAGGGTGGCCGCTCAGAGTTGTCCTGACTTGAGGCAGGGGTAGAGGGGGAGACGGGGAGCCTAGGCCCTTATCTTCCCACATGGACCAGTCAAGAGACGTGAACTGCCTAGAAGACATGTGACCTTGATTGGTCAGGGAGACCTCTTCAGGGCCTCCGTTGAGAGTTACCAGCCATCAATACTCCCAGCAAGACAGTGGATGGGGCCCTCTGGCCTGGGGGGGGGGGGGGGGGGGGGGCAGATTCTGGACAGGGCACCATCACATCCATCGCAGTGGGCTTGGGAACACTTGCAACTAGCCCCCTATTCCTTTTCAAATAACCCTCAAAATGTTAAGGTAACATTTTCCTCTCTCCCTTTCCCTCTTCTCGGAAAACTACCATCAGCCCATAGATCATCAAGAGCAAAAAAAAAAAAAAAAGCAGCTACGATATCCTAAAATATATCTGAACTATGCTGGGGACTCCTCTAAACACCGTAATGACAACTGACCTTGACAAAATCAGGGAAGTCCATTTCCAAAAATAGTCTCTGGGGGATCCCAAAAGTAATGGGATGAAATTCATCGAGCAATGCACTGTTTCGCTTTATAGCCTTTCCATTTGTCATACAAATTACAATGAATACTTATTTCTTGATTTACATTTCAGCCTCCACACAATTGGCAGCTCCTGCCATGTTTTCATGCACCATCTGGAAGAACTAATGAACCCAGGAGCACTAGAAATTATAACTTGCTTTGACTAAACCTAGAAGATTTTTGCAGGCAATATGATTTTGCCTTTTTTTTTTTTTCTGGATTTGCAAGGAGATTAAAACATGAATTTCACTGAGTGTAGGGCAGAAATATGCAAAGCTTATTTTAATAGAATGAACCTGAAGGCATCTGGCATTCCTAATCAATTCAGAATAATTTAGTCATAATGGCAATAGTCTCGTGATAGAAAGTCTCTTCTGACTTTGGAATTCTTAAAAATGATTACCTAGCCCACACGCAAATGTTGCCGTGGGTCCCGGTGCGCATGAGAGGGATCGCACAAGAATGCTGAACAGCAAGGAGCCTGAGAACTTGGACTCTGGGCCCAACTCTGACACCTACTATTGAAAGGACTCTGGACAAGTTACTTAGCCTCGTCAGATATCAGGTGCCCTGGATACAAAACAGGAATAAGAACTACATAATGGGGTTACTGTGAGAATTAAGTGAAATAATGCAAGTGAATTTAGTTGAACCATTAGGGCATCAACACTAAAGAAGTGCTTAATCATTGTTAGCGGCTGCCATTTTGTCTTTAGAGAGTTTGCCCCCCCCAAATTATATATGTAACATGGATGAATTACATAATCTGTAATTCCGTCCAAGTGCTCGTTTTTGTCCCATGACAGAATGTGAAGGTCTTCTGGTTAGTCCTGGTCTCGCCATCTAAGTCCAGTGGACTCCAAGAAATGTTGGATTTCTTGGATTTACAGATGGGGCCAGACATTTCACATTCTAGTCTTCTTAAAAGCTAAATTTAGCAAAGGAAATAAGTGACTGTCCTAACCCTTCCTCTTGCCATAGCAAACATCTCCGCCAATGGCAAAGCGAAGGGAGGAGGCAAATACTAGGACTATCCACAAAAGCCAAAACGATGGGAGGTATAGTACTTGGAAGGCTCTTGTAAAATTAATACACTCAGCTTAGCATGTCAGCATTAATGTGATTTTATAGTTTTTGTAAAATAGTATCTTTTATGATTATAAAGCAAAAAAAAAAAAATCACATATTGCAGAAAATACATTAAACTTTGAAGGAAGATAATAGAAATCACCCAAATCCTACAATTTGTGGAGGTTGAACACCTAATAAATCGCTGGGTTTCTTTCTAGTTTTTTCCGAGACACAAATAGAGCTGTTTTTGTTTTAGTTTTCAGAATTGTGATCATATTGCTTATTTAGTATTTGATCCTACTTTTCTTCATTTATACATGTAAACACCAGTATCTTTACACATTTCTTGAAAATGTGACCTTAGCAATATGTGGTAACCCCTTACATACATTTCACCGATGAATCGTTAATTTTTAATTTTTTACTCTAAAAAAAATAAAGCTGCAACAAACATCTTTACGTATTAATTTTTGTCCAATCTGACTAACAGATGGATAACTAGAAATGGAATTACTGCAAAGAATGTATTTTTAAGTCAATTATTGTCTGTCAGTTGCTTTTCAAAAAGACGATACCAGCTTGCATTCCCACCAGCAGTGCATTAGTACCAACCTTACCAAACCTCTGCCCATGCCAAATTTCAAAACTTCTCAAATTGAAAGAGTAGCTCATACAAATAACTGATATTTTGGCAAGAAGAGTGTTTTAATTACCTAAATTAAAGTTCTAATGACCTCCACTAAAATGTGAAAGTGAATTCATGACGATCAGGTCAAGGTTAGCTATATTTTCTACTTTGATCAGTCCTGGGGTTGAATTATCTGTTGCCACCATCCCTAGTCTAGGAGTCTCAGGAGGTCAGCAAAGGGTTTTACGCACCTGCCACACCCCCCCAGCACAATGTCTCTCTGCTGTTCGTGCTCAGCAATTATCTGTGGAATGCAGCTGATGGTGCTCTCCAGCCTTGGGTGATATCAGCCCATCTTGTGAAAGAGGCAGATACAGAGGACAAAACCCAGAAATGCCTACCTCCCCATCACCACAGTGTTACCTGGATCAGGGGAAAGGTAAAACAAACCACAGGAAAAAGGCTCTGCAGTGATAACGTGGTACATCGTAGGCTAGAGAAATAGCTTTCCAACTTTTTTTGACCATGGCCCTCGATAAGAAAAACATTTACATAATGACTCAGTGCACAAAAACGTATATAGAGATATATAATTAAATACCGCGTACTCCTCACGGTTTAGGATGCACACTGGTGTTTGATATTTCCATTTTTAAAGAACGTTCATCACAACGCACATCATCTCACCACATGAGGTTTGGAAAACAATTCGGCAAAGCAGAACTGGCCGCCAGCGGCAGGGCAAACTCAGAGGCCATCAGCTTCCATACCTTTCAGGGGGTGGGGAGACCTTCCTTGGCCCTCCACTGTCCCTTCCCACGTGGGCACGGCTGTGGATGCTTCCACCCTGTGTGGTCCCATTGCCGTGTTCTGGCTTCCTGAGACCATAGATCCAGACAACAGTTGGTAACCTGTCTCTTGATGTCATGGTCTGGCTTGTGATTCTAGGCCATCCAATGAGAATCAATCTCTTTTTTTTTTAGGATTTTTTTTTAAATTTTATTTTATTATGTTATGTTAATCACCATACATTACATCATTAGTTTTTGATGCAGTGATCCATGATTCATTGTTTGCGTATAACACCCAGTGCTCCATGCAGAACGTGCCCTCTTTAATACCCATCACCAGGCTAACCCATCCCCCTCACCCACCCCCAGAACCCTCAGTTTGTTTCTCAGAGTCAATCTTTAATTGTTAAAGGCAAAACTTCTGCAGTGAGAACGGATGGCAACTGAAACCCACTGAAATGATGAAAGCCCTCCGGAAAGAGGCGGAGATTTGACAACAAGCTCGCAGATTCAACTAATTCGCTTGCTCTAAAAATCAGAGCAACCCAGAAGGAGGAGACTTCTAGCACTGTCATCTACCAAATGTCAATGTCCATCACTGGCTGCCGAAGGCCACGATCCCCCGCCTAGGACTCCAGGAGCCACCTCCTTCCCTCTTAGATGCTCCAGTGTCCATTTTCTGACCCAGACTCATAACCCACCAAATCTTCCCACGGTCTGGGATGCAGATTCGGCAGTGGGAGTTGGAGCAACTGTCTTGGACCACAGAATAGAAGGTTGTAGAACAAGAAACTAGATACCATAAAGTCGTCTCATCAATCCTAAAGCAGGTACTCTGTTATGTGAAAGAGATAGAAGCTTCTATTCCATTGAAGCCACTTTGCTGTGTCCTTGCCTACAAGAGCCGAATGTGTTTGGTAACTAATTCATTATCCGGGTCACATCATGAATAAATATCAGAGTCCAATATTTGAACCCAAATCCGTATGAATCTAAAGCCCAGTTTCTTCCTGACCATACAGTCTTGCCCGCAAAAACCAAAAGGAGAGCGTGTATTGGAAGGAGGTCAAGCTGGTGGCAAGAGAGGGCTAACCGCAAACGAATTTTCACTCTCCAATGCCTAAAACAAGCCTATGCCACATCCCACCGAAAGCTCAGGCCCCCCTCATCTTGAATGAAAAACCAATAAACAGCTAGAAGGATAGAGAGGCATTCCACAAACCCCAGCTACACAAGCACAATGCCAACAGTTGCAGATAAGAGCCAGATTCAGGTTTGCTGTGGGAAGCAACACGGTGAAAACCCACGGGGATAACATGGTGTCAGCGACACTTCCCAGCTCTAGCTCCAAGAGGCAGCGCCAAGGTACTGTGGCTGTGGTTACGCCCCACCCCATTCACCAAAGGCATTGCTACCACCCAGTTCCCGGGGGCACCCTGGAGCCTGACGTGGGAGAGTAGTCAGTCCAAAATCTACACTTTGAAAGAACTGAGTCTGGCTTGTTTCAAGGACCTAAGCAAACAGCACTCCTCCTCACCGTCGACAGGATGAAAGCCTCACTGTGCATCACAAAGGTGATCTGGAGGCGTTCATTTGCTTTAGCTGAAACAAACGCTGAACGACCGGTTTTTAGACCAGAAAGATGTTCAAATCCAGCAAGTAGGCACTCTTTCCGTGTTTCATCTTGATGTCCTGCCCACACCCACCCTCTTCCCTGCCACCCCGTAACACTGAAACAGGGATACATGAATATGGGGATCATGAAGAAATTATAGAAATTTGCGTCTGTGGACCCAAAGGAATCACGAAAATCGATTCTGACCCAAATGTCACAACCAAAGAACAGGCTTCCAAACCAAATCAGCCCAGCTGTTTGTCCCCATGGAAGAATGTGGGCCGAGAATGGTTTCCAGCCAGCCCTCAGGCAAAAACAGAAACCCGACACCCCAGAGAAAGTCCCAATCTCCTGTAAACAAAGGGAAGAACTGTTCATTACAGCCACTGAAATCTTTTAATATCAGGCTCCAAGTATGTCAAGCACACCAAACAAATTTAGCTTCACCACCTGTTCCGGAAAAGAAACACCCATGCCAAAAATCCCCCTAAAAGCGCATAGATATTCTCAGTGTGGATTAGCTGGGAGTCTTTTCAAATATGTTCTATATTAGAGTTTGTAAACTGGGCACTGGATGTACACCACATGGCCGCCATGTAAGACATGTGAAGTTTTTGTTCCGTTCCTTTAAAAAAAAAAAAAAAAACACTTTAATTTGACAAAATGGTAAGAAGTCCTAAAAAAAAAAAAAACCTACTTTGGGTGTGACTCTGAGTTGGGGTCCTGGGGAACAAAGGAGGGAGCCCAGAGTCTTACCGCAGGAAAAAGACCCATACTTGACAAATTCCATCATCCGAGAGAGGTGCCAAGAGAGGGTGGTTCATCGCCAACAGAGCAGGCTAGACAGTAACGGATAAAACACAGATGTGTAAATGTGTTGGTGCCAAGAGGTATAAAATGCCATGCTATATGCAGGTAACAGTCATGCCTTGGTGAAGCCATGTTCAAAAGACAAAAGTGAGAGACAATACCTGAACATAGTTTCACTCAGCATTGACTTGTAAGCACCTTCTAATCTCTGGATTCTGAGAGATGAAAGGAGATAACGTCTGTAAGTGTTTAGGAAAATGCCAGGCACCTACTGAATTTTCAATACATGGCTCGTTACTGTGGTTGCCCTTGAGATGAAACTGTGCTCCTGGGTAGGTCGTATCCCGCCCCCCCACCCCCAGGAACTTGTTGAGCTCCTATCCTTCAAGACCCAACTCAAATCTCCTCTTGAAAGCCTTTATCCCCTGCCCCAGGCAATGTTAGGAGCTATTCTGCCTGCACTTTCCAAGCCCGGTTTTAACGGACACAGATCCCGTCCCAGGAGTTCAAGAATAACTTAAAAGGGAGGCATGTAGACTAGTCATCTACGCATCCGTGCATCTAACACGTAACTTGAAGCATGCTCAGTGAATAAATGAGCCCTAAGTGCTAGAAGGAAAGAAGTCGGGACGGCAGGCCAGTGGGAATGTGCCCCCAAAATCCCCAGCCTATGGCTACGTATGAGATCTCCCCAACATTAACACCTCAGTATCGAGAGCAACAAGCCTAGCTATGCTGCCGGGGCAGGACTCCAATCCTTTGCAAAGTTCCTGTGAATTACGTCTGCAGTGGCCCTCATGTGCGCTCAGGTCCCTTCTGACCACCATCTTTCTCCTTGCTAAATCTAAGCCCACTCCTTCCCCACCTCCCCTGCCCCCGTGACACCTCTGCCTCGCCACCCTACGGCAGCACTAGGAGCAGCCCCCCTGCCCAGGCACAGATCCCTGGAGATCTGCCTAGCCCAGACTCTCCATTCTGATGAGCAAAAACAGCCGAGTCTCTTGAGAAGGGAGAAGGGAGGAGCAGGCTCCCTTTGTAGCACCTGCGACTCTAGGAAGCTGAAGGGGGCTGAGGATGGGGGTGGGCTAAAGGGTCGGAGAGCTAAAACAGGTTTCTCAGGGAACCCGCAGGGCAGCCCCTTCCCCCCCCTTTCTCCCTGGGGTGCCCATGGGAACTCAGAAGCAGAGCTAGGATGGGAGGGGTACGAGCACCAGCCCCAGAGTCCTCACGCCCATTGCTAGAGTCTGCATTGGGATGACAGTCCCCTTCCTCCTCCACCGAACATGTTCTCAAGGGGCCCTCCCTCCAGGACTTCTAGCCACTAGGCACTAGAGACACGGCGCCCACGGCCTTCCAGCTGTCTGCTCCGCAGATACTGAGACCTAGCCCAGACAAAAAAAAAAAAAAAAAGTATTTGTTCCCAAAGTTTATAAATCCTGCAAAATTAAAATGAACAAATACTCAACTAAAGTGTTTACCAAAAGTCACATTACACCAGCTCAAATAACATTCCCACATCAAGGAAGTTTCTCCTAGAACATGGGTGCATTTTCATGTGTTAGAACGATACGGGATGGGTTCTATCAAAAGTAAGTGCTCTGGGAGCCTCTGAGGGTCAAAATCGGCCATTCCTCCCTGCATCCTGGGTCCTCAGACCATCTCCAGGCTCCTCATCCTCAGCCTGCCAGGCTTGTCTGAGGAGACTGAAATGCAATTGCAGGCACACTTCAGTGCTTCAACAAAAGAGAATTTTTGTTAGAAAATGTATGAATATACACAAGAGAACGCAGCAAGCAGAACTTTCCTCACTGATAGAATAATTGGGGCTGATCTTTGAGGGCACCAGCACCTCCGTGGAGACTTCATCAACCCTAATATAATAAGCTTCACAAGCCTGCTCCTCTTAAAGGGAAAAATAAGGGTTTTGTTTGTTTTTAAAGATTTTATTTACTTGGAGCCTCTGGGTGGCTCAGTCGGTTAAATGTCTGCCTTCGGCGCAGGTCATGGTCCCAGGGTCCTGAGATCGAGCCCCGTATCGGGCTCCCCGCTCGGTGGGGAGCCTGCTTCTCCCTCTGCCTCTGTCCCCCAGCTCGTACTCTCTCTCAGTCTATCTCAAATAAATAAAATCTTAAAAAAAAAAAAAAAAAAAATTTTTTTGAAACAAAGAGCACATGGGAGCAAGTGCAGGGGGAGGAACAGAGGGAGAGGCAGACTCCCCCCTGAGCAGGGAGCCCGACATCCGATATCCATCTGGGCGCTCCATCCCCAGGCCTCAAGATCATGACCTGAGCTAAAGGCAGACATTTAACCCACTGAACCTCCCAGGTGCTGGAGAAAATAAGCTCTTAAATGGGTTTTATTTCAGGGTGGACTGTCAAGTCAACAGACACAGACAGGCATACATGGTACAGTGTCAACAGGAATTTTTGTTTTCATCATCATGCAAAACAAATCTGAATTTCCTACAAAAATGTTTACCCTTCATATCGTTCTCATTGAGGAAGGAAAAATTTGTTCTCCCTCTTTCTGCAGAGAAAGACCCGTAGGCACCGTGGAATCACACAGAGAACTGTGCAACACTGTGAAATGTATTTAGAGTTATTTTCATCATTCTTTGTTCTTCGTGTATCGTCAGATCGTGGCGGCTTCTTCCTCTCCGCGAGACAAAGTTGTCTCTTGGCCCTAGAACCCGATCAATGCCCACTGCACCTAGCTGACCTCAATTGTTAGTATTTCCCAAGAAGTACTCCCCTCATCTTCTTCTATCCCTCTTTCATCCATTGCCCCAACCCTAGTTTGTCCCAACCCTGTCCTCTCCTGATCTGCCCACCACCTCTTGCTGGGGCACAGCTGAAGCCCCATTTCCCTCCCACAGGCTTTCGGTTTGAACTGTAACAATCTTCCCTTCACCAAAGTCCCAAAACAGAGAGCTTTACTCCCACAACTTCACCCTTAAGTTGATGCTCTTGAATATTACCTAAAAATTATTTCTGCTTATGTCTTACTCCACTAGTAAGATTCTCAAATTCCCTCAAGGAAGGAACTGTGACTCACCATCTTTTTTATCCAGCACAGTGCGAAGCACCTGATAAACATGCATTGCCTGTTATTGTAAGTTGCTTTGGAATTTCAGATCTAATGGGGGAACTGGTACTTCAGCTACTTGTATGCTCACCCAGTGGGATTTCATAACTACATAAATACATATGCAGAGATTTACACATGTGATATGGTGACAGTAAAGTAGAGCAGCATCCTTTCATTATAGTCAGTCTGACATGTTTCCATTTTTATAAAACTACCATTGCCATTTTGACCAAGTCATTGATTAGAACCACAGAGGACTATCCCAGTGTGGGCTGATGTACAAGATGTCTATGTCAGTGTTCTCCAAGGAGCACACACTGGGTTTTCCTTTTTTGTTCTCCATGTCAATATTGTCTAATACACACCTGGCACTCTGTTCAATGAACTCCAAAAAGAAAGCGGAAAAAAAAAGCATTTTGTAATTTATCATTAAATTTGATATAACAGGCAAAGTAGGAAAAAATGTATCATTTTAGCAGTTTTACCACACCCTCCCAGGAATGGAAGAGTCTCTGAGAAACACTTTGATGAGCGCTTGGGAGTGTAAATTGAAACAGTAAAGATCTGGCGCCCAAAGAGCTTGAAATTGCTCTGAGGGCAACAAGGAAAGGAATTTCTTTGTTGTTTTAGAATGAGTGGGGGAGGCAGAGGAGAAAAAGAAAGGGAAAGAGAGCAGAGCAAGGAGACTGTCTTGTGATTAAGCCCTTCCCCCTTTTACCCTTGGAAAGGGACAAAAGATGACCCCAAAAGGAGAGGCCCAAAAGGATTCTGGAGAATTTGTTATGGACTTCTGTTTGTTTACTCTACTATGTGAACTATGACCCCTACTCCGTGTGTTACCCAAATCTGCTACCACACCAATTAAATCTCTGCAGAACTCACTTTTTTTTTTTTTTTTTTGCCCTTTAAGGATTTTATTTTTATTTATTTTTTTGGTGGGTATTGTGAACTTTTTATCTTTAAATTTTGTATTGTTATGTTAATCACCATACATTACATCATTAGTTTGTGATGTAGTGTTCCATGATTCATTGTTTGTGCAAGAACTCAGTCTTAATAAGACTCAGTCTCTATAAAATTCAAACTTTTCTCCACTCAAGCTCTACCCAAATCAAGTTCTTCTCAACTCAATCTCTACTCCGTTAAAAACCCCTCTCAATTCAACACTGAGAGATGCTTTGAGTGAGGGTGGTTTTTTGGAATTTGAAGAGGTCGTAATTCACACATAGGCTGCAGCAGTGTAGCCCAAAGGAAAACACACACACAGTTGTCAGAAGACCATCCGAATGCAAGTTCCTTGTGAATTTTCAAGAAATGTTACTGGGGATGCATTTCTACAGGCCATGGTTTCAAGGCACTAGAGAAAACTTAGCAGATATTAAAGGAAGGTCGGTCTCCAGTTGATGGGAGAGTTACACATATTGTTTAAAACTTTGAATACGCATGTGTAGACTCCACAAAAGTAGGAAAAATCCTTTAGAGCTGCTCAAGTCCAAAGCGATGCTTAATATTGTCTATACTTCTGGAAAAATCATTTCTAGCTCTGAAGTTACTCTTTATACCAGAAGAAATAGAAATCCCCATGCAACCTCTGTGACCACCACACAATACCATTGGTACAAAGTGGTAAGAACAAAGAACCCAGAACCCAGCGGCAGGGCCCAAACGCGCCCAGCCCAGAATGCACAGGTTGAAGAGCAAGACCAGGACCATGAGCAAGTAGAAACATACGTCATTACCAGGTAGTCAGCGACAGGCATTTCACAAAGCATCCTTTAATGGATAACAAACCTCCTTAGTAATCACATTCCTGAAATCTTTTTTATTTATTTATTTATTATATAATATTATATATTATTTGTGTATTATTTATTTATTTATTTATTGCCTTAAAGTGTACATCTGACATAACAGGGTGGAATGAAGAATGGCAATTTTCTCCCACCTTTTGAAGTGCCACTAAATTACAGACATTAAAAATGTACAAGTGCCCCAACACAAAGAAAAAATGGGGAGGAGAGGACTGTCAATGAGTGAGGTCAACAAATGTTCAATGACAGAAAGCAGACAGGGGAGTAGAGGCAAGTCTAGCAAAGGGGAGAAATCCAGCACCTAAGACAGAAAAATCATTGTAAAAGACAGAGCCTAACCACCCACAGTACCGCGGAAAGGCTCAGAAGTGGATGCATCAGGAACCAGGAAGTGGCATGAGACCGAGGGAAGAAGGAAAATCTGTGTACAAAGTAAGGAGTGATCAACACGAAGGGCCCTTCCCCTTTCCTCAGTTCCCTGCAACCAGGCCCTGGCCTTCTCCCCTTTGCTTAGGAGACTGGAAGTTTAGTCTCTGAAAAATATAGCCCAGAGAGACTCAAAAGTAGTGGGGGGCTGGGCTGAAGCTTGGAGCTCTGGGGATTAAGGAAGGCCTTCATAGTAAGCGTTGGGTATACTTACCCTGCTGCTGGGAGCCATATAACCTATAGAAAAGATGGTAACATATACTGATCTAAAGAAACTGAACAGCACAAGAGGGGAGAAAACTCAACAGACAAACATCAATATGAGGATTCTCTCAATGAAAACGTTAGATCATAGCCCTAAGCCCATGCACTCTCTCTCCCCCCAGCTTCCAATGTGCTTTTAAATCATTACTGTTTTAATGAGAAGACAGACAAGGATCCTCAAACACTCAACCAAAGCTGGTAGCCTTACACTACTGGATTTCAAGACCTAGGATTAGCGACAGTAATGTTCACATAGAATAAACATATAGAACAATGAAACAAAGGGAGTCCTATAAATACTGCCAGTAGATTTTTGACAAACTAGATCAGGCTATCCTCTGAGAAAATAACAGAAGGATATCCATATAAACAAAAATTAACCTCCTTGTGTGCACAGAATTAACTCATAAGAGCCAAAACCATAAAGCTTCAAGAATAAAATCTAGGAAAAATTTCTCACTCCCATGGATTGGCAAAGATTTATCAAACACAAAACAAACAAACAAAAAAAACCTTAAAAGAAAAGAAACTGATAAAAAAGATTCCCGCTTAGGGCACCTGGGTGGCTCAGTTGGTTGAGCGACTGCCTTCGGCTCAGGTCATGATCCTGGAGTCCTGGGATCGAGTCCCACGTCGGGCTCCCTGCTCGGCGGGGAGTCTGCTTCTCCCTCTGACCCTCTTCCCTCTCGTGCTCTCTATCTCTCATTCTCCCTCTCTCAAATAAATAAATAAAATCTTTAAAAAAAAAAATTCCCACTTAAAACATGTTAAGTTTTTTGCAAGACGTGTTAAAAAATGAAAAGATCAGCCATACAATTTGGGTGAAAATACAAAAGAGATTTGTACTGAGAAAAGAACCCTTACTACTCAATAAGAAGGCAAACAACCCATTATTTTAAATTAGCAAAATACTTTGACAATTCACAAAGGAAGCTAAACAAATGACAAATAGGCATAGGAAAATATTTTGAATGTCCTTAGTCAGTAGGGAATATTCAAATTAAATCTCAATGAGATACCACTCACTAGAGTGGTTACAATTTTATTTTTAAAGATTTTATTAGAGAGAGAGAGAGCGCACAAGCAGGGGGAGCTGCAGACAGAGGGAGAGGGAGAAGTAGACTCCCCACTGAGCAGGGAGCCAGATGCAGAGCTCGATCACAGGACCCTGAGATCACGACCTGAGCTGAAGGCAGACGCTTAACTGACTGAGCCACCCAGGCACTCCGTGGCTATAATTTTAAAAAGTAGCAATACCAAGTGCTGATAAAGATGTAGAGCAACCGGAACTGTCATACATTGCTGGCGGGATTGTAAAATGGTACAACCACTTGCCAGTTAATAATATACTTTTTAAAATTTTTTTTAAGATTTTATTTATTCACTTGAGACACAGACATACAAAGAAAGAGAGAGAGAGAGAGAAAGCATGAGCAGGGAGAGATGCAGAGGGAGAGGGAGAAGCAGGCTCCTTGCTGAGCCAGGAGCCCAATGTGGGGTTCGATCCCAGAACCCTGGGATCATGACCTGAGCTGAAGGCAGATGCTTAACCACCTGAGCCACCCAGGCGCCCCAATGATATACTTTTTCTAATTAACCATAAAATACCATACAGAACCCAGCAATTGCTATCCCAAATATTTCAAAATAAATGAAAATCTACGTCTATACAAAAACTTGTATATGAATTTTATTACAGTTCTGTTCATAATAGCTCAAGCTAGAATGTTCCAATAACCCAAATGTCCCTGGATAAATGGATAACCAAGGGTAATAGATCTATATACCACTCAGCAATAGAAAGTAATTGACGGAGATACAGGATGGGTGAATCTCGGGATGCCTGGGTGGCTCAGTTGGTTAAGCGTCTGCCTTGGGCTCAGGTCATGATCCCAGGGTACTGGGATCAAGTCCTGCAACACGTTCCTTGCTCAGTGGGGAGTCTGCTTCCCCCTTTCCCTCTCCCTCTGCCTGCCACTCCCCCTGCTTGTGTGCACACTCTCTCTCTCTCTCTCTTTCGAATAAAATATTTTTTAAAAAGATGGATGAATCTCATAAGCATTGTGATGAACAAAAGAAGCTGGACTGCATAGTGGATGATTCCATTTCTATGAAATTCTAGAAGAGGCAAAACTATCCACTGTGACAAAGAAAATCCATGTTTGTCTGGCATGGGGGCAGACTGACTCTAAAGGAGTCTGCAGGAGTTTTGGAGATGATGGAAAGGTTATAGATCTGGATTGCGGTGGTAGTTACCCCGGTGTACAAAACTCAACAAGCTGTATATTTTACAATAAGTACATTTTATTATATGGAAATTATGCCTTTAAGATTAGAGGGAAAGAAGGACAGAGGGACAGAGACTCCCCGCTGAGCAGGGAGCCTGATGCAGGACTCGATCCCAGGACTCGATCCCAGGGCCCCAGGATGATGACCTGAGCCAAAGGCAGATGCTTAACTGACTGAGCCACCCAGGCGACCTGGAAATTATGCCTTAATAAAGTTGATTCAAAAAAAAAAAATCTCTTGACACCACCTTTTGCTCCCACTACTCTGCTCCTTGACAGCCACCCTCTCAGAAGGGCTGTCTATCACTGCCACATTATTTCCTCTCCTCCCATTCTTAATAGCCCATTTCAAGTCAGGCTTGTGAGCAGACTTGTTATTAGACCTCAAATGACCTCAAATTTCCTAATTCTATTATCAACTGCATACCGTCTCTCACTTCTTTCTTTTTTGGTTTTCGTCCTACCTCGCTAGCTGTTACTCATTAGTCAACTTTACTGGTCTCTCCTCAGCTTTCCAGCATCTACTTGGAATTTCCCCAGGCTTAATAATCCTCTATTCTCTTTCCACACTCATTTGCTAGGGGATCTCATTTAGCCCCTGACTTTAAATATTACATTAAACTGATGATCCCCAAGGCTGTCTCTATCCTTGACCTCTTCCTGAACTGGACTGACAAACCAGCTGCCACTTGACCTTCTACTTGAATGTCTAAGAAGGGTCTCAAACTCAAAATGCCTGTAGTAGGCTGAATGATGGGCCTGAGTAGATATCCAGGTCCTAATTCCTGGCACCAGTAAATCTTACCTTGTAGGTTAAGGATCTTGAGATGGGGAGATTATCCTGGATTATCCTACTTGGCCATAAATATAATCACAAATGTCCTTATAAGAGAAAAGTAGAGGGAGACTTGACTATAGAAGAAGGCGGCAACAACATATTGACTAATGATGCCTAAAAGAAGACACAAGGCTGCTGGTTTTGAAGATGGTGGAAAGGGCCGCAAGCCAAAGGATGGGAGGAACGGAAATCTAGAAACCGGTAAAGTCAAGGAAACAGATTTCCCCTTAGAGCCTCTCTAGGGGCACACGTAGCCTTGCCAACTCCTTGATTCAGGCTCAGTAAAACAGATTTTGGACTTGTGACCCCCCCAGAACCATAAGAGAATAAGTTTCTGTTGTTTCAAGCCATGAAGTCAGTGGTAATGTGTTCCAGCAGCCAGAAGACACTCATACAGTTCCGAAAGGGAACTCCTCATCTGTCTCCTCCAAGTACCCACGCCATTCTCATTCTCAGTAAATAGCTCGGGCCAAAAAAATCTTGGGTAAACATTCCATGAGAGCAGGGACCATGTTTCATGCACTCTAGATATGAAATAATGCCAGACACCTAGCAGGTTTTCAAAAAGCATTCGCTGAACAAATGATGGAATGAATACAGAACACAGAAGATCACTATCATACCATCCCTAATATCTTAAAGGTTCCTGCCTCCATGAAACAAGAAAAAAAAAATGTAACATTAAAAACCAGAGCACCTGGCTGGCTCAATGAATGGAACGTGCGACTCTTAAGCTTAGGGTTAGGAATTCAAGCCCCACATTAGGTGTGGAGAGGACTTAAAAATCTTGGGGAACCTGGGTGGCTCAGTTGGTTGAGCATCTAACTCTTGATTTCGGCTCAGGCCATGATCTCAGGGTCGTGGGATCAAACCCCACGTTCCATGCTCTGCACGGGGCATAGAACCTGCTTAAAAGTCTCTCTCTGCCCTGCTCACTCTAAATACTTGCACACATAATTTTTTTTTTTAAGATTCTATTTATTTATTTGACACAGAGAGATGGAACACAAGCAGGGGGAGTGGGAGAAGGAGAACAGGCCTCCTGCTGATCAGGGAGCCCAACACGGGGCTCGATCCCAGGACCCCAGGATCATGACCCGAGCCGAAGGCAGACACTCAAAGACTGAGCCACCCAGGTGCCCCATACATAAAATCTTAAAAAAAAAAAAAAATCAAAAATCAAAATAAAGAGCTCTTTGAAATTGAAAAATATCTCCGCTAAAATTTTTAAAAACTCAATACGAGGGTTGGGAGAGTACAATGAAAAAGCCAAGAATAATATAGAAGAAAATCAGGACTGACTCCTAATTCTAACTCAAAATTAGACTTGACACCCATGATCCAATTAACAGAAGATCCAGGCAGAGAGAACAGAAAGGAAGGGAGGAAATTGCTAAAGAAATAAAGAATTTTCCAAAACTAAAGGACATGGGTCTTCCTGATGGAAAAAAACCATCACTTTAAGTATCTTGCAATTTTGTCAATTATACCTCAATAAAGCTGGAGGGGGAAAAAACTAGCTTATGAAAGACAGTAAACAAGGCCTTCAAAATCCTGGCAGGTGTGAGCAGAATTCCATACCAGGCAACACAATTAATCAAGGTGTGGTGCGCAATAAAGACATTTTCAGACTGCCCAAGAATTCAAACACATGCTTCTCCAGCAAGGCTGTGCTTCAGAAAATCAAGATATGGATGGGAAAGACAAGGAATCCAGAAAATAAGTTGTCCAAGCCCAGAGAGGTCCCGCAATGATTCCTGCGCTACACACCCAGAAAGCCAAGTCTTCAGATTGGCTGAGGAGCCAGACAGCAACAGGGAAGACGGGGGTGCAGGATTGGAACGGACAGATTTTTTTCTCAATTGTTTTACACGTTTCATAAAATTATTGAAAGATGCTTGACAAATCTGTCAGAACATCTGGAAAACAAATTATCAATGCATACATAGCAAACAAAGCAAATGAAAAAAGACAATTATTAACAGCAAGATGAAAAAGTTAGACAAGAAAGGAAATGCAATGTTCAAACATTACTTGTCTCTGCAGTGAGCTTACGTGGCCGTAGTAATGTCAATGCTGAGCAAGGATTTAACCAAACCTATGGGCACAACTAGAATTTGAGAAAGACAGGAGCAGAACAGGCAGTGAAGATGGCGGGGAGAGAGAGAGCCAAAGCCTCACCCATAATAAAGAAGAATGGCTAAAATTGGGAACAGACACAGACTATGAGCATAAGCATACTATTCTCTTTAAGATTTTATTTATTTGAGAGAGAGCAAGCACGAGTGGCCAGGGAGGGGCAGAGGGAGAAGCAGACTCCCCGCTGAGCAGGGAGCCTGAGGTGGGGCTCAATCCCAGGACCCCAGGATCAAGACCTGAGCCAAAGGTAGATGCTTAACCTACTGAGCCACCCAAGAGCCCCAGCATAAGCATATTAGTCAGAAATACTATAATGACTACTAAAAGAAACAACTAGAAGTTTAATGCAATCACTTTCAGGGAGGGCTGGGGCAGGGGGAGGGAGGAAGGGGGCAGGGCCTTTGCTTTATAAGTTCTTAATCATATTTCATTTTTTTATATGTACAAGTACTACTTTGATACAAGACTGAAAGTCAAAACTAATAAAACTAAATAAAGGGCTCAGAGCCAGTATAGATATCAAGAAAGAGAATTTCCCCACAAATAGTAATAAGGGCTGTGACACAAGAGAGGGACGTCCCTCAGTCACTAAGAGCCGAGTAGGACCAGCAGAATAAGAACAGCCAGAGAAAAGGGAAGGCAGAACAGAGACCACTTTCTAGACACACCTGGCTTGGAGCTTTCACTGATCCTTTTGGGAGAAGGAAACTAGAAAGTACTAAAACCATATGTTGTAGTTTTTTTTGCACATCTGCTTCCTCCCATGGAGAAACGCGTCTTTGGTTCTCTTCCTCAGTGTGGATGCAACCACACTTGACAAATGTGCTCCTAATCCTCAGCAAGTCCTGCGGTCAAGAGCCCTTCAGGCGTGTCACAGATAGACATGTGCACTGGCCAGAACCAAGGGACAAGTTCGAGGAAAGTTCCTCTGGCAGAATGCCAGTATGGATTGACACCGTCTTAACCACGCAAACACACACAAATACATACATACACACACTGGGTTCTTGGGAGGGATTTTTTTTTTCTTAACTGTTGTCTTCTGGCCTTTTTACTCAGTAGTTGCACAGCTGTTTAATTGAACATCCACTTTCATCTTAAGTAGAACGATGAAGTGTAAATTGCGTTGCAGGAGCTGAGCAAAGGCACAGAATGTTCTTGTCCATAGCATAACTTGGAACAACAGATTATGATAATGTCAAAACTGACCACAAAAAGCAATTTAACCATACCAGAAAGCTGCTCTGATTTCAAAGGATCTCGCTGTATTGGAGACTTCTTACAGTGAAGGCAGCAACGTCTTCATAAGCATATATTCATTGTTGAAATAGACCACCAGGCTTGAAGGTCTGCCATATAGTCTATAAAATAAAATGTGACTTAAAAAAAAATAGAGCTTTGTCTAAAAATAATGCAGTTGCTTTTTTAAAAAAAATCAAATTATGTTCAAAGAGTTGCTTGTATAACCCAAAGCAATGGGGATTAAAAAAAAAAAATTAAATGGCAAACCCAGCATATGGGCCCACACTAAGTCTCCAGCAAACCCTAGCTATAAAGAAAATAGGTGGTAAGCTGGTAGACACAGAAGGAGGCATTTCTAAATAGACTGGGGACTTGTAAGCACTTTTTAAGTCTAAAACCAAGGAGGCTTCTAAAATCCTTCCTTCCATAGTTACAAAAAAAGACCATCTTGCAATAGTCATTATCAAAGCCCTGTTCACCGTGACGAAGAGTCCAGTGACTTTAAGATTTCTTTGGCCATGAGAAGCCATTTCAGTCACTTCTTGCCAGTAGCCTGTGCAGAACTGGGGGTGAATAACTCCAGAGCGGCCCTAACGAAGCGTGTACCTCACATGCAGCTGCTCCCTGAGTACCCACATGTATGTGGGCACATGGACCGTATCTGGCTAAGGAGTGCAGAAGGAGGGAGTTCTCATGTGGATGGTTACATAGTGGGGGTTCAACTGTTTAGTGACAGGAGGGCATTGTGATTCATGCCATGGACCCTGACACTCAGTCCAGGCTCAAATCCCAACTCAGCCACCTACTTGAGGTCTCTGTGCTCCTGATCCCTCACCTATTAAATAAGAATGGTATCTCCTTCACAGGATTTTGTGAAAATTAAATGAGTACATATATATAGCACTTAGGACAGTGCCCTGCACAGAATAAACACAACATAAGGATTGGCTATCACTTCTATTCTCAGTTTATACTTTTGTTACCATGAAATCTAAGCTAAAATATGGCAGATTAATGAAAGGGAACCGACTGTGGTGGAGGCAACCAAACTTTGAGGCCAAGACAGTCCTGTCCACATTGGGGTGGCCAGGGAGGTGGCATCTCTGGGTTAAAACCCCCCCTCCCCCATTTTTACCACTGTGATAAGACAGAGATTAGTCCAGTTATGCCCAACCTGAGAAAGGGTTGTGAGGATTAAATGAAATTCCATCACTGAAAGTAGCTGAAAGTGAAAGTAACCCAGCAGGTGCTCCCTGAGCAGTATTTTACTTTAGATTCCCTTACAAAGTGGCAACCTACCAGACAGCAAGCTCTCCTGGGACTGAATTAGCACAAGTGTCTTGTTTCCTACTGTTGTCACCAACGCAGTAATAAATGGCTGTGCTGAGTATGTGCTCAGTCAATGGCAGTTGAGTGAAGGAACATATTAGCACATTATTGATAAATGAGTGAATGTATTTGCAAAGGGTCTATTTCTAGGAAGTTGTGGCATCCCTTACAAACTGATATTCAAACAAGAGATTTCACTGAATTGATCACCCCTAAGCATTTGATACAGATGAAATTTAATTAATATACGAGGTGCTGAGGGGCACCCGGGTGGCTCAGTCAGTGAAGCGGCCAACTCTGGATTTCAGCTCTGATCATGATCTCGGGGTCCTGGGATCAAGCCCCACAAAGGGCTCTGCACTCAGTGGGGAGTCAGCTTGAGGATTCTCTCTCTCTCTCTCTGCCCCCCCCCCCCCCCCCACTTGTGGGCATGTGCTCACTCTCGCTCTGCAAAATAGATCTTAAGAAAGTATGAGGTGTTGAGAGTAACTACAATAACTAAAATAGTTTTAGGATATGGGGACATTATGAAAAGATTGGGATTAACCTAAATTCTGTATGATAATTGATATTTAGGCAAAACACTCTAATGAAACGTGACAAGCCTTTATAAAGAATGAAAAAATTAAAAACGGGGAGATAGTACAGGGATATTTTATGTATATTTTTAGGTAAATTAGAAAATGTTTCCAGTCCTAAAGATGTCTGACCTCAGATGAGGAAGTCCAACAGAAATTAAAAATCCACACACTAGTGGTGTAGAGAACACCGAAGTTACTCATTTTTCAGGTCAGACACCAACACTCTAAAGCCTTCTATACAAAAATTACAAATGAGACAATGTTCGAAACCTGTCCTCTTAGGGTGATACAAAGCTCATGAGGTAAATACCACCTGAACAGCACAAGAATACAAAAGGTGCATGCAGAATTAAGAACTAAGGATCCATGGGATGACCTCAGAACAGAGCTTATTCCATCATAGCAGGCTCTGAAATAAAACCTAAAGAGAAGTTTTCGAATGTTTTAAGACACTGATTCATCATTAAAATAAATATATGGCCCTTCTACATGAGTTTCTCTGAAGAGCACAACGTATATTTAGAAGTACACATTTCAATTTGCTTGCTAAATTTCAATCTCAATTCCTTATACTGTGCTTGTTTTGTACACATATGTGAGGATAATTTGAGGATAAAGTGATCTTAGGGGTTGGATGATCCGAGGAAAACCTCATGAAAGGAAAATTTACAGTGGTGAACCAAAGTTCTGGAGGGATACTACAAGAAAAGGGTGTGCATCTATTTTCCAAGTAAGATGCCTTAGTAAGTAACAATAAATGGTCAAGGTATGAACTCAGAGTGTGATCTTAAGGGCAATGCCCAGGTCAAGGTTTCCAGAAGAGTCCAGGTATCAAATGTGCCAACGTTAGGTACCAAACTACTCCATTTCATAAAGCAACCAATTCTCAAATATTCTTGTTAGAGAGAACGAATCTAAATAATATGCCCAGTTTTTTATTTTTTTTTCCAATTAGCAGTCTACCGTTGTGTTTTTAAAAACCTTCTCCCCAATTGTTTTTAACGATAAAGATACCTACACAAAATTTTAATACTGTCATCTTGTGAAAAGAAAAATTCCATACCAAAATTGAAAAAAGAATCATGATTTCTCCCTCATTCTCTGAAAAAAATAAAGAAGAGCTTTGTTTTGGTATCTTCTGATCTTCTAAGCCCATGAGTGCTGGAAAATGGAATCACTTAAATAACAACTCGGATTGTTTCCCCTCACAAAACAGAATAATAGTGGGAACATTTTTGTGACTCCAAGGAAGCAAATGTTTCTAATTAGTGAACAAGATCAGCTGAGGTAGCTGCTCCGGGCATCTGTGCCTCTCATTAGGGACACTATCCTGCAGAGCAAAACAGAACTGCCTGAATTCTGTTTGTGAAGGTTGCCACCTACCGAGGAACATGCAGTTCTGCAGCCAGCTTCCAGGGCGGAGTGGAGAGTGATGGGCGAGGAAGAAAAAAGCAGATAATCCTGCGATCTGGCGACACTTCCGTGCCCAAAAAAGGCAAGCAGGGGGTGCGGCACGGGTTCAGCAGATAAAGCTCTGGGAACAGGAGGGTCAGGCTGGAAGGCTTTGTGTGGAGAAGGTACTTCCTGCGCCTCGCGGGGTCACTAGGGTTTAGCAAAGGAGGCGCGCATGGGAAGCGGAAGTAGTTTGGAGGTGGACAGAGAGGTGGGGAAGCCATGATGAGGACTGAGTCCAGTGAGCGGATGAGAGCAAGAGCCCAAGAAGAGTGTTTACACTGGGCACTTGCAGGAAGTGACATGAAATGCTGAGGGCCTCTGGTCAGTGCGTTAGGACGCCTCCCCAAAGCAAAAAAGAAACCCCTGAAGGTTCATCAAGGCCTCGGCAAATGAGCCTCAGTTAAGAGCACCGGGATAATCATTTCACAGTACCTACGTGTATCAAGTCCTCATGTTGTACAACTTAAATTCACACAATCTACATTTGCCGGTTACCCCTCAATAAATCTGGGGAAAAATGTAAAATAAAAACATGTAAAGAACCAGTGGATTATGGAAACAGAGCTCAGTGAGAAATTACTGTACAGATGGTAAACCTCTTTGGAAATGGTCTCAAAGGAAATTACTTGGATTAAAGATTGACATAGTGATCTGACGGGTAAAATAGTGATCCTAATACCATCCTGGGCCACCCAGCTCTAGGAGCTACAGCACCTGTGGCTTCCCCCTCGATCCGTCAATATGGGAGCCCCAACCCTGCCTCCAAGGCATTGAAGCCCGGATTCTGCCCGTACACGCACCTCTTTCCCTGCTCCCATAAAAGCAATGATCCCACTTCTACTTCATTCACCTGTTCTAAATATATTAACAGAGACCCAACCATATTCCTGGCACGGGAACAAAGGTGAAGGCAGATATGGCCCCTTCCCTCATGGTACTTACCATCTAGTGAAGCATGGAGACAGTAATTAACTACACAAATGCTAGTATAAGCGTTATGAGCACTCTAAATTTAAGGCTGTGAGAGCCTAACTAGGGGCAACTGGATGAGTCCGAGGGTGGAGGAAAGTACGTTTAAGGGGATTCTTGCTAAGGAAACATTTGGCCAATACGCATTGGTTATGGCTGCCAGGGGCGCCTTCAGGAGCACCTGCTGCCACAGGGGGCAGGCAGGAGCATGGGGTTTGGAGGCCTCAGGCCTGCTTCCGCCTTTTAACAGCTCTTTCTCTGGGGGCACCTGGGTGGCTCAGTCGTTAAGCGTCTGCCTTCGGCTCAGGTCCTGATCCCAGGGCTCTGGGATCGAGCCCCGCATCGAGCCCCGCATCGAGCCCCGCATCAGGCTCCCTGCTCGGCGGGGAGTCTGCCTCTCTCTCTCATTCTCTCTCTCTCAAATAAATAAATAAAATCTTAAAAAAAAAAAGAACTCTCAGCCATCTAGCTGGAAATTGAACATTGTGTACATGGGAAAATGTGTTCCAATCCAAATAAATTAGCCAAAAAATCCTTTTGAATACAATGCATTTGTATATTGGTGACTGTCATTCTTTCACACAAAAAAGAGTTCTATAGGTGAGAGCAATGTTTTATATACAATGGAAAGCTCCTGAAACACGGGAGGCTGTTGGCTATTCCACCTGAAAGGACCATAGTGATACCATGTCCACTGGGAAATTGTCATGAAAGTTACAGGACTTACCGAGGGACAGGGAAATGCACCTGGGGCTAAAGTCCCCTAATCAGTTCCCTTTCCTACACCTCTTTAAAGAGCTGCCCCTAACTAAAGAGGATGTTTTCTCTCTTCTAAGCCTTTTATTATGTTCACAGGACTAGAATATGTCAGGAAGAAACAAAAACAAGCAATTTAGAGAGTTTGATGACTCAGTCCATTTGAATAATTGGGTGATGCAGGTAGATATCTGGCTTAATTTCTTTGAGTAAACTTAAGTGAATATTCTGCCTAAAATGAAGGCTGGGATATTAAAATGTTTTAACTCTGTTCAGAATGATTTACAAACATGTGAGAAAAACCTATGCACATAAAAGATGGGAGGAAAATGTATTAAAATGTATAAAAACTGGTTGGTTTTCTGTGAAGGTGACACAAAGAAATGGAAAGACATTCCCTGCTCATGAATTGCAAAAACAAATATTGTTAAAAGGTCTGTACTACCCAAAGCAATCTACACACTGAAAGCAATCTCCATCTTAAAAATACCAACAGCATTTTTCACAGAACTAGAACAATCCTAAAATTTGTATGAAACCCAAATAGCCACAGCAATCTTGAAAAAGAAAACCAAAGCTGGAGGCATCACAATTCCAGACTTCAAGCTCTATTACAAAGCTGTAGTAATGAAAACAGTATGGTACTGACCCCAAAATAGACCTTGATCTCCAGGGAACAAAACAGGAAACTCAGAAATAAACCCACAATTATATGGCCAATTAATCTTCGACAAAGGAGGAATGAACATACAATGGAAAAGGATACTCTCTAACAAATGGCGTGGGGAAAACTGGACAACTACAGACAAAAGAATGAAACTGGACCACTTTCTTATACCATAAACTCAAAATGTATTAAAGACCTAAATGTGAGACCTGAAGCCATAAGTATCCTAGAAGATAAAGCTGTAACTTTCTCTGACAGCTGTAGCAACTTTTTTCTAGATGTGTCTCCTGAGGCAAGGAACTAAAAGCAACAATAAACTATTGGGGCTACCTCAAAATAAAAAGCTCCTGCACAGCAAAGGAAACAATCAACAAAACTAAAAGATAACCTACGGAATGGGAAAAGATATTTGCAAATGACACATCCAAGAATATCCATAATATATAAAGAACTGATACATTTCAACACCCCCCAAAAAAACAAAGAATCCAATTTAAAAATGGGCAGAAGACATGAATAGATATTTCTCCAAAGAAGACGTCCAGATGGCCAACAGACACATGAAAAGGTGCTCAACATCCCTCATCAGGAGAGAAATGCAAAGCAAACCTACAATGCAAACCCCACCCGTCCCTCGGTCCTGGAGCTGCCTCTAGCTGTCTCCTCTGCAAGTGGGCTCCACAGCCCCTAACGTCCCGACCCCATCACCCACCCGTGATTGCCGGCAGAAGCCTGGGAGGGGTCACCACCAGGGTTTCCACCAAACCACAGACAGCATGGCAGCCATCCATACCTTCCAGCAGCTGGCTCGTGGCCACCCACGACTATTACCAGCACCACCTGGGCTCCACTTCCAGTAACAGGAAGTGCAGAGTATCCTGGGGAAGCTACCCCTCACCACCCCAGGCTCCCCATGGCCCACCTGGGTCGCTGGTGGGCAAGCTGCTTCTTCGGGAAGTCCACACTCCCATTCATGGCTACAGTGTTGGAGTCCCCAGAACATGCGGAGTCTCTCAGGCCTCCGGCCGCATGATCACCATGAGGAAGCTGTCTGATGGGCAGCCTGGCAAAGCCAACACCGGGCCCCAGTCCTGAATGGCCACCATGAGGCTTCACGAGGCACTGGGCTCATCAGAACCCCCACAAGGCCCCTCACTTCCCTCCAGAAGACTCGGTAGTCTACAGCAAGCAGAAAAGCAGTAACTTTCTCTGACAGCTGTAGCAACTTTTTGCTACAGTTGGGCTATGACTGTAAGCAACAGTTGGTAAGTAACAACAAGCAGAAACAGTTGGGCTCTTTTATAGCAAACGTTAACAGAACCCCACTCTGTACTATCCAAGCCACATGCAAGCTTCCATGACACCCCTGGAACTGTGCACCTTGGAGTTATAGACTCCAAGTTATAAACCAAGTTATAAACCTGGAAAACAAACTCCAAGCAGCCAATCAAAACAAAAACAAAAACAAACCGAACAAAACCTACATGCGCTATCTTCTCACACCTGTCAGAATGGCTAAAATCAAAAACACAAGAAATGTGTTGGTGAGGATGGAGAGAAAATGGAACCCCCGTGCACTGTTGGTGGGGGTTGCATGCAAACTGGTGCAGGCACTGTGGAAAACAGTATGGACGTTCCTCAAAAAGTCAAAAATAAAACTACCTTTGATCCAGCGATTGCACTACTAGGTATTAATCCAAAGAATACAAAAACCCTAATTCCAAGGGATACAGGCATCCCACTGTTTATAGCAGCATTATTTACAATAGCCAAGATATGGAAGCAGCCCAAGGGTCCATCAACTGATGGATGGACAAAGAAGTGGCATAAATATATGTAATATATATATATAATGGAAAACCATTCAGCCATTAAAAAAAAGAATGAAATCTTGCCATTTGCAACAATATGGAACGGAACATGGGGTTTGCACTCCCCCCAGCTCTCAGTCTGGGGCCACAGGATCTCTCTGGGAGGACCAGGCCACCAGCATTTCTCATCCCCCCACCAGGTTCATGTTGCAGAAGTTCTATCCCAGGCAAGAATAGCTGAGAGGTCCAGGGCTACCTTCTATCACCCTCGAATAATGGGACAGCAGCTCTGTCCCAGGCATGCAGGCTAACAATCCTAGGACCCAAATCCCCTTAATCCCCCTGATCCTCTCACTCATGGGCAGATTCCGTGTCAGGAGAGGCAAGCTGAGAAGACCACAAGCTACCCCACCATGCAGCACTCTGCTCAGCAAGCAGGGGTGTCATTCTGAGAGAAGGGGACCGTGTCCCTGCCCCAAGCTCTATAGCGGTTGACCATAGATTTTGCCCAGTGAGAGAAACAAGCCATAAGAACAGAAAGCTTTGAATCGCTCCTCAAAGGAATGATTTTATTAGGAACAGGGTATGGGGAAGTTTAAGTCTAAGGGCACGATTGAAACAGTGGAGATTTTAATGGTAAGCAATTAAGAGAAGGCTGGTAACTTCATAAGACTAACAAGCTAAACTGTATGGATGCCTGGATGGCTCACTCAGTTAAGCGTCTGCCTTCAGATCAGGTCATGATCGCAGGGTCCTGGGATCGAGTTCCGCATCAAGCTCCCCGCTCAGCGGGGAACCTGCTCCTCCCTCTGCCTGCCTCTCCCCCTGCTTGTGCTCTCTCTCTCTCTGACAAATAAATAAAATCTTAAAAAAAAAATAAGCTAAACTTTAGACCAATGGAAATATAACAGAGAGAAATAAGGAAAAAGACAGCTAAAAACAACCCTCCTGGGATCAAAGCAAATCTCAAAGACCGACCTCAAAGACTTTCACTCCTGAAAAAGGACCCAAATTTAATTGGACAAGATTGTAGAACAATTTAGGTCCCAGGGCATTGTTCAAAACAGTAGCGCAACCAGCTAGAAATTAGTGAAGACAAATGCCTGGGTGTGATACCAACAGAGAGGGACAGCCTAATAGAGAGATGAGGGAAAGAGACAGCCAAAGCCAGCCCTGCTAAAGCTACTGTCATCCCACGGTGACTGTGGGCATGCCCAAGGCTGTACCCTCTCAGGTGCAACATCAGAGGCTTTACCCTAGAGCAGGGAAACCTCCAGCCACGTCACTGAACAAATAAAAAAAGAAATGACACATGAAAGTAACTTAAATCTGAAGGGATAAAAGAAAAGAACCAGAAAGTACATAAAGAGGGTTAACATAACAAGTACTACAGTAAAGTGTTAAAAGCCCTGCTCTGTGAAACTGGCCCTTCCGTTAACATTCTAGCTCAATCTTCGGGAGACATGATCAAGGTAAGGAGTCTGACTCCATGCAGCAAATACCACATTGGGAGGGAGGTGCCTCTTCTGGCCTTTTGCACTGAGTGAATAAGGGTTGGACTGTCACCCTCAGTCTGGCTCTCTGTCTGAAACTGACCACTAAAAGCCCTGATTCCTCAACAGGTGGAATGTGAATTATGACACTAAGTGTCCATCCATTCGGGCATCTGTAACAAAGATCCCATGTTATAAGCCCACTGAGGGGCTTATAAACGATAGAAACATTTCTCACAGTTCTGGAGGCTGGAAAGTCCAAGATCAAGGTACTGGCAGAGTCTGATGAGGGCTCACTTCCTCAACTACTTTGCTGTAACCTCACGCGGGGGGAGGAGCAAGGGTGCTTTGCCAGTCCTCTTTTACAAGGGAACTAATTTCAGGCAGGAGGGCTCTGCCTTCCTAACCCAATCACCTCCCCCAAGGCATCATCCCCTAATCCTAATATCTTAGGGGCAGGGATTTCAACAAATGAACTGCGTGGCGTGGGGGCCGGGGAGATTTGGTGTCTAGCACTAAGCAATATTGCTTAATGATTAAGATGACGCTTGGCTGGTAAATTTCATCTGGATTTGGAGAGACTGCAAATGAGCTTATTTTTTTGAAGATTTTTTAAAATTTATTCATTTGAAAGAGAGAGAGAGAGAGAGAGTGTGCCAGCAAGAGCAGGAACAGGAGGTAGGGTCAAAGGGAGAGGGAGCCAGAGGCGGGGCTCATCCCAGGACCCTGGGATCACGACCCGAGTCAAAGGGAGACACCCAACCCACCCAACCAACCGAGACACCCAGGCACCCCTGTAAATGATCTTTAAATCAGACAAGGGAGGTGCGGGTTCCCCTGAGTGCGGTGATTCTTGTAACTGGAATGTCCCTTAGAGACCCTAGAAGCCCACTGAATTGTTATTTAAAAAAAAAAAAAATTAGCTACCGTGAGATTCGAGGCTTCCAAGAAAATGGCAGTGCGGGCCTTGCCTGGTGTGTCTCTCCTGTCCTGGCCCAGAGCTGAAATTCTGCAAGGTCTCCCTCTGGAGAGGAACGCCTGATGATGCTTTGCGCATGCACTGTGGCTCGGTCCTGACACCCTCTGCTGCACCCTGGGCCAAGTGCATCCCGATCGTCTTCACTTTCAATACTTCACTCTAACAAGACCCCCAGATGGACACTGCAGACACACAAACAAACACTTGTCTGTTATTTTACAAAAAGCAAATCATACCACCAAGGCTTGCGTTGGCCCATTTTTACAACCCTTAAAATATGATGGCCATCTTTCTGATATTAAGTATTCTATATTATTTGCGATAACTGCATGATATCCATTGAGTGAATACACCATAATTTACTAAGCCTGGTGTTGGGCATAAAGGTTTTTCCCAGTTTTTCTGCTATTTTGAACCACACCTTAAGAAACAAGTAGGATACTAAATTGATATATACATGACTCTTCTAAGGATATATTCCTAAAATTGAGAAAGTCACTTGTATGCTGCCTGAATTCAGGCTAGTCCTGAAATTTCTCCAAAATCCTTCTATGACTATCTCTTTGAAATGAGTGGTTTTATTCAGTTCTTCAGTTCACTAGGTAAAGGCCTTATCCATACCTATTTTTCAATTATCCAGTACTGTATTTGCAAGATTAAGTAGTAAATATTATTTTCCAGAAATTTTCCATAGAATAAATCCACTTGATCCAGGCAAATATACTGCTTAATAGCTTTATAAATCTAACAGTCATACCTTTTAAGTTAGAGTTAAGGAATAAAATTAAGTTTATAGCCTATACATTTTTTTTTCTTGCCAGTTAAATTGAAACAAGGAGAAGTTTCTTTGGTTCCTGGAGCATGTTTATAAACCTCTTCTAAAATTGGAAGTAATTTATGACTGAATGTTCTGTACAATACAGCTGTGTATCCATCTGGCCCTGGTGCTTTATTACCTGATATGTCTTATAGGGCACTTTTAAAAAATTTCTTTTCATCCACAGGGCTTATTTAATTTCCCTTTGCGTCTGGCCTCAATAATTCCAAAACTCTATTTCATCCTCATGGCAAACACACAAAATAAATCCCATAATCCTGCGTGCTATCTTCCAGCAGTCATATTTATGAGGTCCATAAATCAAGGAGAAGCTTTGAAAGGGATTTTTCTTATATTTAGAATTTGTTCAATCCCATGCATGAGCTAAACTTCAACTGATATTGAAGTTGGCTTTTGTCCCAAGTGGGAATATGCCTTTTTAGAATCACAGATCTATCTACAAAGAAACTGCCAACATCTTACAAATGTTTCTTCTCAAAGAAGAGACCGTTTCTAAGAAGGTTACTCACCATATTTCGAGGGGCAACACAAGCAGGTCAATTAATTCGATAAGCATTTACTGGGCTTTCTCTGACTTTTGACCCAATAGGAGTAAGAAAACAGTGACCACCGTTGGTTCCAACAAGACTGACATCTCCTGGAAAGACCAGGAATCCTGAGCCTTACGTGTAGGGCCAGGTGTAGGCTGTGTGTAGGCTGTGGTTAATTATCAGAGCAGACCAGTGAGCGAGGCTCAGTACAGAGACCCTAGACACAATCTTTGAGGGCCCTCACTCCCACACTCCTCTGTTTCTAGACTTGAGGGCACAACCGTGAGAGGGGCAAGAAGATGAAGTTATTTTTAATGCCTTGTACAAATTCAAATGAGGGGGACCCATTTCCACTGTGAATGCAAAAAGGCAGTATACTTGTGAAATGGCAATTTGTGGATATTGAACTCAGGCAAAACCTGAGCAAATGGGGCTGAATACCTCAGAGAGGTGGTGAGCCCAAGAGACAGAGCGAGGGAAAAGCTGTGATCTACTTGGGTCCCTTCACTGACCCATCCCCAACAATAAAACCAAACTTCCACTTGGTCTCAGTGCCAATGCGAACTTACAGCAAATGAGGTGATCATCGTGATCCCCTCCAAAAGCAGGTGTGTTGCCTGAGTTGAGGGAAGATGGGAGTTGGGTGGGTGAAGGGGTGCTTCCTACTGGTCTAGGGCATAATGTTACACATTCTAAAGAGAACCTGGACCACAAGATCGAAAGCCACCTATGTGAGTTTTGTTCTTAATGTTCCTAAGGAACAAGGAAAAGAAATTTGAAATTATAAATTATCCTTAACATTCTCTTCAACTCAAAGCACTTAACTACATGGCTAATCATGCCTACCATTATTTGCTTAAAGCTTACACTCCTCTAGGCACAAGGGTAAGCATATCATGAGTAACATCTCATTTACTAAGTATCAAAAACAGCAGAGTATAAGAGTTAAGTAGTATAAAACTACAAGATTCTCCCTGGATTTCCTTTAGAGCAAGGAGTAGGTCTTATTTATCTTTGCATCGGTGAGAGAGTGCTGGGCATACAGTGAGCACTCAATAAATCTTAAACTAAATGATCTCAAGCTATAATGAATTCAAGCAGTGAAAATTCCTCCAGAGAGAAGAAAGTCTTACAATTTTGGCAGGCATTCAGTATTTATTTTTAGTAATGTAAATGACATCATAGAAAAATTATATCCCCTAGAGTATATTATTCTATTTGCTTTAAATATGCCATCTCAGAATACAAAAATCAAAGCCTGAGCCTATTCTAGGAGCAGCATTCAATTTTACTTCCTTGCTAAGAGAGGATTTGTCCAACTTCTCCACAGCGGGAACAGTTCCCGAAGTAGCTTCCGCAGAGTGCCAGTCCTAAGGGTCACTCATGGGCGGTGTGCGCCATCAGCAAGGCCATCGAATGGGTTCTGTGTCAAGTGAGAGTGCACTGAGTAGTTCAACTAGTGTTTTTGCTGGAAGACGTATTGGAATCTTTGTACTGCCCTAGGTACATTGTAAACCTCCCCAAAAGAGGATCCAGGTGGTGGCATTTCTCAGATTCCTTGTGCAGGGGGAGTGCCTTTTCATGATACATCTTGAGGAGCGATGTTCTCCTGAACCCACTTTGGGAAGCACCAGCCTAGGTCAGCCGTGCCTCTCCACCTACATCTACGGTGGTATTCTTTCGGTTCTTATTTTCCTAACTGGCCATCCATTTGCAGTCACTGGGACTCTTCTGCTTGTGGTGTAGAATATTAGGAGAAGAGACAAGAACTGAGTGTTCCAGAATTGTCTCTTCTTGAGCACCCGTTTCTACTGAGACGGCTAGGAAATGCCTTCGGAGGCGCTGGGAACTATGGCAAAGCTGACAGGATAATTGAGACAAGGGAAACTGAGGAGAACTCGGGAGAAGAAGAAGAAAAGAGAAAAAGGAAATCGTGCCCACCCTTCCATATTAACATGATGATCCCAGAGCTGAGTTAAACTGAAGCCATCAGCGAGGGGGTATTCCCGCAGGAGGAGCTGATCAGCAGCCTGACAGGGAGCCTTTTCCCTCGGGCCGCAGCCTCTCAGCCTTTGCCTCCTGAGCCAAGGGAAGCCATCTACATACACAGCAAACCTTTACCATCCCTGTGATGTCTTCTCAATGTTTCTCATTATCAGGGATTCTGCTATTTTGAATGATAATATACCATGTACTAAAATGATTTGCTCTTGACAAAAGCAAAAGCACACAAAGCTTGAGAGGCAGGCAAAGACCACGTCCATTTGGTTTTAGAGTCTCAGATTCATGGGTGTTCGGAGTCTAAGGACTTCAGAGGCAAGCGTGTATTGGTGACTGTCTTCGCAAGTGGCCCTCAGAAATGGGTGTGTGGTGTAAACATTGTTCTTTATCTGAAGAACATTAAAGGTAAACCACTAGCTCACCTGTTCACGTGGCTTCCCGGCAGGAGGGGCAGGCGAGGTGATTTCTTGGAGCCTGTCCACTATTATTAAATATTTGCACCGTCAATATCAGATACTACCCGGGTTATTTGAAATGTTACCTGCAACAGTGACACCTGGTGGCTGCTATGTCTTACTGCACCTCCTTAAGGCAGGACATTGTAAGCAATAAATTTTCGGTCACAACATAAAAGTATTACATGAGTTCTGGAAAAGGAATCCAGAAATGTTAAGATTTAACAGCTTCCAATCAAAGCTTATGCTACTCACTATGTTAAAAATTATTACAAAAAATTAAAAATAAATAAAAATTATGACAAAAGAATTATTGTGGTAGAAGTCCTTGTTTCTATAGGGGAAGTAGCTAGGGAAATATCCAATTATTTTGCAAGGGGTACAGCATGTCACCAAGCGATGTTTGAAGTGAGATTGGTCTTCCATGATCTGCTCTGCAGTATGCCTCACCCACACACCTGCTAAGTGGGGGGCAGCCCATGCACTGCAACTTTAAAAACTAAATGGACAACACGCGTTCTCTCCTGAGAATTGTGGAACTGAGAGAATAAATAAATAACATCATTTATCTGGAGAGATGAAAGCAGAATATCCCATGACGTACAGAGATAGCCAAAAGGGGCCCTGTATGCGACGAAGTTTTGCGGAATCGGGGTCTAAGAAGATTAAAGACAAAGCTGACCAAGAGACAGAAGAAAAGAAACAGTGTGCAAAGAGAATCAGGAAGCCTGAAGAAAGGGAAATCAGTGGAGAAAGCGATGGACAGAGGCAGCTACCCTTGGTTTCTGCCCTTCTGTGAGCCTAACTTTTTTCTTTTCTTTTTTTTTAAGATTTCATTGATTTATTTATTTGAGAGAGAGAGAGGGTGCATGCGAGTTGCAGGAGGAGCAGAGGGAGAGGGACAAGCAGACTCGACGATGAGTGCGAGCCTGATTCTGGGCTCAATCCCACGACCCTGAAATCATGGCCTGAGCCAAAACCAAGAGTCAGACGCATAACCAACCAAGGCACCCAGGTGCGAGCCTAATTTTTCTTTAATTAAAAAAAAAAAAAAAGTCGCAGAGGTAACTTGAGTGATTTCCAAGGCACGAAAGGAGTCCTGGATCTCTTAATTAAAATATCAAGTCTTTCTTACAAATCTGAATTGCTTTTCATACTGCACTAATTCTCAGTGCTCTTGTTGCCTATTTTCCTTATTTATCTCCAATGCTCAGCAGCGCTGATAGAGAGGGCTTTTCAACTGGAACAAGATTGGACACTTTGCTTCCATGCAGTTGCATTAAAGCCTCAGCCATGTGAGAAAAATATAACCTAAGGATTTCTTTGTAACTCAGAAAGGCCCAATTCAGTTCTGCCCCGGGGCTCATTTAGAGGCAAACTGAACACATTCAAGTCCGCTCACCCATCTTCCCTGTCCTGCCCTGAAGACCCATTCCCCCCACATTGCCAACTTCCTCCCCAGCACCTAAGCCAGAAAGTGAGGACTCATTCTAGATCCTCTCGCCTGCCCTACAACCATGCTGGTGTCACCAAATCTGTTCAACTTAGAATTGCAGAAGCGCAAATCTTAGCCACTGCTATAGACTAAAAGTTTGTGTTCCCCCACAATTCATCTGTTGAAGCCTCATCCCCAATGTGATGGTGTTTGGAGATAGCGCTACTGGGAGGTTCTTACATCATGAGAGTGGAACCCTCATGAACGGAATTGGTGCCCTTTTAAAAGACACCCTAAAGGGCACCTGGGTGGCTCAGTCAGTTAAGCGTCTGCCTTAGGCTCAGGTCATGATCCCGGAGTCCTGGATTGAGTCCCACGGCAGGCTCCCTGCTCAGCGGGAAGTCTGCTTCTCCCTCTGCCCCTCCCCCCACTTGTGCACTCATGTGCTCTCTCACTCTCTCTCTCTCAAATTAAAAAACAAAACAAAAAACCTGTTTAAAAGAGACCCCAGAGATCTCCCTTGTCCCTCCCTGTAAGGACACAACACAAAGACAGTTGTCTATGAGCCAGGAAGCAGACCCTCACTAAATCCACAGACATCTTGATCTTCAACTTCCCAGCCTCCAGAACTATGAGAAATGAATTTCTGTTGTCCATAAGCCACCCTGTCTAGAATATTCTGTTACAGCATACAAACTGACTATGACAGCCACCAACTTGCTTTGTGTAGTTTTCTTACATAATGCTTCATTCCCTTGACCAACAACAGAAATGCTTCTTAGTTAACACAAAAACCTAATCAGTTCTACCACCATTGTTGACAGTCAAGACCAATGGGCATTTTTTCCTGTTGTAAACTGATAACAGGTATAAATCAAAATTTGGCCTTAAGTCAACATTTATTTATCCAACATATAATGTGACTAAATAATATGCATTGGGCATGCAGATAACAAATATGATTCAAATAACTTGTTTTAAAGAGACATACTTTTAAATTAACTACAATTAAATGGTATGCATGCTATAATAAATATCTGGATGAAAAATACCAGGTAACACAGGAAGAAACAATGAATTCTACTTAAAGAACAGAGATGAGAAAAGAATGTCAATGTTTAGAATCAAGAAGGTAACAAAAAAAAAAGTGTTAGGAATATAATTTGTGTCTGCTGTCATGAACTAAGAAAGAAAAAAATATCCTAATACATGATTTTATGTGCAATAAATCCTAATACATGATTTATCTGATCTGTGACTGACTACATGTAAAATGTAAATAAACATTATTTCCCAGCTATCCAGCACCCTCCCATAAAAAAAGTAGCAAAATAGGGGGAAAAAATGAGATTTGGCTTTTCCAAGAGAAAGGTGGTAAGGCCAATAATTCTGGAAGTTCTCCCAGTGAGAGGACCTGGGAGCAGTGTGGGTGGTCCGTGTGCTGACCTGTCCTCAGGTGCTGTCCCCCACCAACCTATGCCCCACCCCCAGCCCAAATGTCCTCTATGGTCATGTGCTCATCATAATGACGGGCTGAGAATCTGGAAACCTTGTGTGGAGATGGAGGTGTGCAGACAGAATCTTGCCCACTGATCAAGGTCGAACAGAACAAATCAGTGGAGAATCGTTCTGTGGATCAGAGCTGCAGGAAGCAAATAACCACTGTCACACTGTCTGCTTTGTTGGTCAGGGTTGTCAAAATGGACACCACAGCAAAAGGGCACAAACAACACAGCATTTTCACGCCGAGACCATTTTCTGAGAGGAACAGACAATATACTATGCTCCATATGCTCTCATCAGTTCAAGGCCATCCAAGGAGGATGTTGGCCACCTAAGTCATCCTAGACTTCCCAGAACATTCTAGCAGTACAGACTCTTTACTCTTTCAAACATCACGGTTCCCAGTACACCAAAAACTTAGAATCCTAAGAAAAGAACCCAGAAGAAGAGAAGGAGGGAGAGGCAAAGTGTCAAAAGTCTTCTTTATTTGGGACGCTACATTGAGACTGAGGCGAACTCAGTCAAGTGACTGAGTGACTTCCGACCCCACCTCTGGGGACGCTATGTTCCCCCACGTAGGGGAGCCATCTTCCTCTCCTGGGGTGGGAATATGACAATTAACAAAGTGATATGGAATTTGAATACAAAATAAATTGTGCTGAATCTCACATATGGTGCCCTAAAAATGTCCAAAATGATGTCATCCAAAGTGGGGGGGGGGACTGCAATTAGATGGATGAGGAAGAGGCATTTGAGAAAACAGATTAATGATGGCTTTGACACAATCAGCCTGAGAGGAATACTGGTTTCCATGACAACCAAACCACTTAACCTAAATTAACAAAGCTGTTAAAAAAGAAAAACTTAAAAGATTGGGAGGGGAAAACCCAGTGCATCCTCTTTGGGGAAATTAAGCTGCCTGTCCCATCAGCGCCTATGAGAGGTGTGTGTGTTAACTACATATCCGCAGGGTGTGTCTTCTCTTACACTCCCTGGTTCCCAGTAATTAGTTTTCAGAAGCAGTCCAGAGATGTTGAGAAATTGCAACTAATTAGTGCAGTTTTCTGATAGAACAGCCTTATTATCCTGACGCCGTCTTAGCCAGACAGCGAGGATAAGGAACAGACAAAGGGCTGCTTCTTGCACTTCCCCAACTTTGCGTTGATGTTCACAACATCTTCCCAGAACCACTTTCCCAGAATCAGGCAAGTCAGGCCAAACTGGAATTTCCTTTCTAGCGGGGAATCGCTGCTTTTATGGAGAAACATGCAGGCCATTCACGATAAGACAAGGTTCAAAGCAAATGATACAGTGTTTATGCACAATTGAATGTCTCCCATGGAATGAAAAGAATTGTATTTTCCTGAGTTGCTTCTAAGGCAGTGGAGAACTATCCCCCCAGTTTTTCTGGGTCCGCCATGAACTCGTCTGAACCGTGGTGGACTCAAGTAGAGGTGAATCTCAGAGCGAGGAGAGCAGAGAGAAAGCAGTACATTACATCTCTATTGGCTTGAAATTCTTGCTAATTTCAACACTAGTCCTCCACTCCCACTGAGCCTGGAGATGATTGGAAAATGGGGACTTTGCCTGTTGGCTGTCTCTGTTAAAAACATGTCTCGCAGGGATAGTCGACCGCCAACATAAACAAAAAAATAGGAACCCTGAAAATAGTGGGAGCCCTGTCAAGGTTTAGCATTTCTTAGAGGTGATATTCTCTGATTTTATAAGGAAAAAAATATGTAAGTATTGTAACCAATTAAGTTATGGTAAACCCTTGTTAATACATACAGTAGCCCTCCCAGGGGATGGGCTGAAACCAGAGAGTACCAAACCCTACATACATGATGTTTTTTCCTATATGTACATACCGATGATAAAATTTTATTCATAAAATTAGGCACAGTAAGAGAATAATAATAATAATGTACTAATATAATAATATGATAATAATAATATTAAAAATAGAAAAACCATAATATACTGTAATAAAAGTTAACTGAATGTGATCTCTCTCAAAACATCTCATCGCACTGTACTCCACCTTCTCGTGATGTAGGGACACAAGATGCCCAGATGATGAGATGAGGTGAGGGGAAGGAGGGAGGCGCTGTGACCCAGCACCAGGCTACCACTGACCTTCTGGCGATAGGTCGGGAGGAGGATCATCTGCTTCCAGATGGTGGTTGGCTGTGGGTAACTCAAAAAGCAGAAAGCAAAACCATGCAAGACAGACAAGTGTATTACATTTTGTGAAAAATGAATAACACGTGAGGATTTTTCAAAATAAATCTCAAGTTTCTCTCAAGTTAAATTGTAATAATTAGGGGAGCCTGGGTGGCTCAGTCAGTTAAGTGTCTGCCCTTGGCTCAGGTCATGATCCCAGGGTCCTGGGATCGGGCCCCGCATCGGGCTCCCTGCTCTGCGGGAAGCCCGCTTCTCCCTCTCCCTCCGCCTGCTGCTCCTCCTGCTTGTTCTCACTCTCTCTCTACAAATAAATAAATAAAATCTTTAAAACTTTGTAAAAATTACATCTAAAAGGTAGGAAATATGCACATTGGACATTTTTTTAACAAGTAGCCTGGTGCACACCCACACAGCCTCCATGCAGGTGTTATCTCCTGTTTCACGACTTCCCTGTAAATTTGACCGACATTTTGCTTCCGATGCTGGGGATGAGAGAAACATCACTTTAGCTGAGAAAGAGAGTCACTGTTAATGCAGTAAAAGAAAAGAGTGCCTCAGAGTTTAAATTTTGCCTTGCACTTTTCACATGTCATTGGTGACTTTTATTTCTTCTTCTGTGTATTGCCTGTGTGCTTTTATTCTTCTGCGAGGGTCTTAGAATTTTTCTTCTAACTACTTATCACTTTAAAATTTACCATGTTTGGGGCGCCTGGGTGGCTCAGTCGTTAAGCGTCTGCCTTCAGCTCAGGTCATGATCCCAGGGTCCTGGGATCGAGCCCCGCATCGGGCTCCCTGCTCCACGGGAGGCCTGTTTCTCCTTCTCCCACTCCTCCTGCTTGTGTTCCCTCTCTCGCTGTGTCTCTGTCAAATAAATAAATAAAATCTTTTTAAAAAATAAGAATAAAATTTACCATGTTCAAGTGTACAATTTAGTGGGTTTTGGTATATTCACAGAGTTGTGCAGCTATCACCACTACCTAATTCCAAAACATTTTCATCCCCAGAAAGACACCCTATCCCCCTTAGGAGATACTCCCCAATATGCCCTTCCTCTAGCCTCTGGCAACCAACCTACTTTCTGTCTATTCTGGACATTTCGTCATAATAGAATCATGTCATATGTGGCTTTTGTGTTGGGCTTCTTTCACTTAGTATAATCTTTTTAAGATTGTCTATGTCTCAGTACTTCATTCCTTTTTTCAGTAATATTTCAATGTATCCACATTTTATCCATTCATCACTTGATGGACATTTGTGTTGTTCCTACCTTTTGACTATATAATGCTGCTATAAACATTCATGTACAGATTTCTGCATGGACATATGTTTTTAATTCTCTTGGACATACACCTAGGAGTGAAACTCCAATATTTTTGTTTCATAATGTCTTTCTTACTAATTTTTTATTTTTGTTCTTAAAGTTAAACTCCTATTTATATAAGGATTGGTTTCAGCACTAATCTCTTCCACTGTCTGGTCACTTCTTTTGCAAATACTACGCATTTTCCATTTCAGTAGCCTTATGTTTTATTAGCTCATAGAGCAAGTCACTTTTAATTTTTCCTTTCTTAATTTCTCAACGATTATTGCCTGCTTACTCTTCACTACCAACTTTGCCATCATTACGCCTTGCTACTGGTATTTTGATTGGGAGTGGGAAGTTAACTTGGGAAAACTGAGTGATATCCTTTGCAATATCTCATCTTTGTACCCACCAAACATGATATCTCTCTTCTTTTATTTAAATCTCCTACTATCTCTCCAATTTCCCTCTCACAGGACTCACCTATTTCTTGTTAAAGGAATAACTGGGTAACTCGAACCTCTGGGAAGGTGACAGTAGGACTCAGTTGAGGAGAAGTTAACCAAGCAAAGACCTGAAGGAAGACTACTGTGGGCACAGCAAATGGTAAGGGCAAAGGCACTTGGGTAAACACAAGTTAGGACATGCAAGGAGCAGAGAGAAAGTGAATATAGCTGGGACAGTGTGAGCAAGAGCAGAAGGAATGAAGTCAGACTTCTCAGATCCCAGATCAAATAAGGCCTTCATGGTCATATAAGGAACTTGGACTTCTACCTCACACAAATAGGAAGCCACAGATTTTAAAGCAGGCATTGACATGATCTCAAATAAAGGCAGCTTCCCCTAGTCCAGCTGGGAAATGACCCTCTTAATACGGCCAGGGCCAAGACTGAAGAGCCACAGAGAATATCCGCGTGCTGGGAGAAGCAGGTCCAGAAACATTCACCTTTTCTGAGTGGGCTTCTCAGGACCACTAACCCCCCTTGCCACCCACAGGCCACCAACCACTGCTCATACACTTACTATGCTGGAGGCTGGGACTGAAGCCACCAGCACCCACCAGAGGGAACTGCGGGTCCCAGAAGCACCCAGTCCCCATCTTCCCACTCAAACTCCTATGAAAAAGCCCACACAATGCCAACACTTCTGGAAAGAAGTTAGTCAGCAAATACCTGCCTCCCAACTACTTCTCCATGCCTCTCCCTCAAAGCTGCTCCCAGGAAGAGCCGGGCAGGATGGGGACCTCCAATACAGAGAAATGACACAGAGTCACCGAAATCACCCACAAGCTCAAAGGGGTTCATCATGGCCTCTTATCCGGCAGGAAGCTGCCATCTACACAGCAGTTAGAAGCCTTGACCTCCATCCTTCCGGTTTCCCCAGCCATAAACCACAGCAGGCTCACATGCGCAGAAACACCACTGAGTCCACGTCCTCTCGCCTGGCAAGGGAGCTGAAGCTGCTGCCAGGCTGAGCGGGCCTATCCACAGTTGGATAGGTTTCAAATTCTAGGGAACTGTTGCTCAGATCCATCCGAACCTCCTTCTACTGGGCCTTCCTGAACTGAAGAAGCTTGAAAGCTAAAAACTACATTTCCCAGATGCCCTTGCTGCTATAGAGCTGGTCATGAATTCAGTTAGATGCCCTAACAGAAGACCTGAAGGCAGAAGTGAGGCAGACCGATGTTCCTGCAATTTGGGGCTATTTCTGGCAAGCAAGGTTGTAGAGACAAGGGATTTGTCGGCAGCAGGGTTCTGTGTACCATATCTAAAGAGCAGGTGACTTCCTGATATCAGGATTACAGCCACATGGCAAGATTTTTAACTCAAGTTTAAATGTGGTAGCCTCTTAATTCTCCACCTTTCCGATTGTGACCCCTGATGAATGGCTTCTTTTCACGTTCTGGAGTCATTCCTGCAGGCCCAGCCTAGAACCTACTTGTCCAACCATTCTAATGATTTTGTAAGCACCTAGTTTCCTGGACAATGTCTTTTTCTTCTTAAAGTACCTAGAGTGCTGGGGGCGCCTGGGTGGCTCAGTCGGTTAAGCGGCTGCCTTCGGCTCAGGTCATGATCCCAGGGTCCTGAGATCGAGCCCCACGTCCGGCTCCCTGCTCAGTGGAGAGCCTGCTTCTCCCTCTCCCTCTGCCTGCCTCTCTGCCTACTTGTGCTCTCTCTCTATGTCTCTGTCAAATAAATAAAATCTTAAAAAAAAAAAAATACCTAGAGTGCTGGGAAAAAGAGAGAGAGACAAACCAAGAAACAGGCTCGTAATTATAGGGAACAAGCTGATGGTTACGAGGGGAGGGGGCTGAGGGGTTGGGTGAAATAGGTGATGGGGATGAGGGAGGGCCCTTGTCGTGAGGAGCACGGGGTGATGTATGGACGTGTTGAATCACTATATGGTACACCTGGAACTAATATAACGCTGTATGTTAACTAACAGGGATTGAAATAAAAACTTTAAAATAATAAATTAAATAAAAACATGTATATGTTCAAAAAAAAGGACCAAGACTTCTTTCTGTCAAACCCCAACTGACATTCAAATAGCAATAAGCAACGGTGAGAGAACCAGCAAGGGGTCTCTCTCCTTAGCAATCCCCATAGCCGTCCACGCAGCCTCTTCACTGGGCCAGTAAATCAATTTTGCAAGGACTACTGTCCTAGAGAGGAAAGTGCCGACATGTACCACCTCTCCTTCTCTACACTCAGACTTAGTCATTGATCAAGTTTGAAGGAGCCTCCAAGCTTCTCTTCTCTGGCTGTTGTATGTATTCTACATAATGAATGCCCATGCTTTGCCAAGGCTGCTTGCAAGAGACTGCAAAAGTTCTCGAAGTCCCCAAAGCAAATTCTCGGCATAATCATGTCAGGGACCAGTAGGTTAGCCACCAAATTGTCCCTGCAGATCAAATCTATGTTAACGCTGAAAGAAGAAATGAGCACTTCAGAAGTGGACTTCCATGCCTGCCTGAGGCCTCTCCCTGCAGCTCTAAAACCCAAAGGAGACTTTCAGCAGGGCAGCCTCTGCCCAAGAGATGAACATCAGGCAGCCTTAAGGCAGGCGGAAAAGGGGGGAAATGGGAAAGCCATAGGGCAGCCCATTTAATCTTGAAATAAAATGTTTCTGCACAAGGCAGACTCTCCACATGTGTGTATGCGTGTGTATCCATGTACACACAAGGACACATGCATGTACATACACTTTGTATTGGTAGGGATCTTAAGGGGGGAGAAAAAGGGGGACACCGGGGTGGCTCAGTCAGTTAAGCATCTGCCTTTGGTTCAGGTCGTGATCTCAGGGTCCTGGGACTGAGCCCCACATTGGGCTCTCTGCTCAGTGGTGAGTCTCCTTCTCCCTCTCCCTCTGTGCTCTTCCTTTCTCTCCCTCTCTCTCAAGTAAATAAATAAAAATCTTTTTTTTAAAAAAAGAAGAAGGGGAGCCTTGGTGACTCAGTTGGTTAAGCGTCTGCCTTCGGTTCAGGTCATGATCCCGGGGTCCTGGGATCGGGCCCTGCATCGGGCTCCCTGCTCAGCGGGAAGCCTGCTTCTTCCTCCCCAACCCCCCTGCTTGTGTTCCCTCTCTAGCTGTCTCTCTCTCTGTCAAATAAGTAAATAAAATCTTTAAAAAAAAGGAAGAAGAAGAAGAAGAAGAAAAGAAGAAGAAGAAGAAAGAAGAAGAAGAAGAAGAAGAAGAAGAAGAAGAAGAAGAAGAAGAAGAAGAAGAAAGAAGAGGAAGAAGAAGAAGAAGAAGAAGAAGAAGAAGAAGAAGAAGAAGAAGAAGAAGAAGAAGAAGAAGAAGAAGAAGAAGAAGAAGAAGGAAAAAAAAATCTCTTCTGGAGTCTTGAAACTCCAAGCAAATGCTACCTGGCAATGGAGACTTTTCCCTTTGGCCAACAGGCTGTCTTCTGAATTGGTTTAAGTCTATAGGCCTTAATATACAAAATAAATAAACAAATAATATATATTAGTAATTGTATTAATAATTATGTTAGTAATATTTATATACATATATATGAGAGATACCTCAAGTTTGTTAAAGTGCAGTGAGTTTAATTCTGTTCAATTAGGAGTGAACCTGGGTTTTTGAGAAGATTGGTTGGATGTGGTCTACCTATCCCTATGACAACTCAGCCACTCTAGAGAAGTGCCATGATGACCCCTCGTCTGTCCCACTCAGAAGGAGCCCCTCAAGCCTTCCCCTCGGGCATCCTGAAATAACAGACTCACACTCTGGTCCGGGCTGCTATGCGAGCTGCCCAAAGTCCTACTGGCAGGAGACCTCGCAGAGTCAAGGAGTAGAGGTCGATGATGGTAAAATTTGTTTTATTTAACTTATATCTGATGATCTGAGTTCTCTGAGTCAGGCCTCCTCAGAATAGAAGGCTTGGAACTAAGAGACGAACAGCTATGTCCAAAGGCAACTGCCAGGAAATGTTCCATGATGGCCTTTCCCCAGATCAAAGGATGGAATGTCCTAGTTGTAGACTGTCTACTCTTTTCTCAACATTTCATTTTTGGTATCTGTATTTTCTTTTGTAAATAGCTGTTTTCAGTCTTTTGATGATGCATAATTGCCTACAGTTTGAAACCCTCTTGTTCAGTAGGTGTCTGGTCATCCACACTCAGCATTATCTGAATGATTTGGGATAACAAAACAAAATATATTGTAGAGAAGAAAGTGTACATTTGCTTAACAACAACAATAACAGGCACTGCAATCATCAACCATCTACATTAGACACGAGTTAGATAAACCCAGGGACTTGAGGAAGGGATGAGAGGCCCTAGAAAGTCCCCAGTTTTGCTTCTATTCATCATTCAGAGCCTGTAAAGACTGGATGCATGACTTCGTAAACATGAGTGCCAGGCCAAGGTCTAACAGAATCTCCTTCAGTCCTACAAAATCCTGTTTTCAGGGCTCTTACTAAATAAATGTCTGAGCTATAACCCAGAACAAGGAAGCCCAGGAGACAGTGTGGAAGTCCAGCCTGAGTGCCATCACCAGCCCTACCCATGAACTATCTGTGTCATTCTGTAGCTACACGTCCCACAAAGACAGGAAAGGAAGCAGCCTCAGCTTCATCTCCAGGTCCTCCCCCAGGGCTACTGCCAGAAGAGCTAAGAGCAGCTGGAGAGTCGTGGGAGAGCCAACAAAAGGCAGCAGTGAGAAGGCAGTAGGTAGCCGGCTGTCTGCTAGAGGCCATCTGGAGAAAGAAATTGCCGGTCTCGGAACAGAAGGCCTTTCCCTTTGAACTAAGCTTTACGAACCACCCTTCCTTCAGAGGGCAGAAGATTGCTCAACTAAGTCAATAAGCCAACTTTATGATGAAACATGTGAGAAAGGAAAAGATGAAATCACATATCTGATGCTTGCTAAGATTCTGGAAGACTTCCAGGGATCACTTTCAGGGGAAATGAATATTGAGCATTAATTGTTAATGGTAGAAATCCCTATAAGGAATATGGAAAAAGAGAGTTTATCTAGAAGGAAATATGAGAGTCATTGAACTTGTACTTCCCTGTGGCGTGATGTCTATTAAGGAAGAGCCATGAAGATGGCCTCTATCTAGGAGATTCTGTGGACCTGGCATTGAGTTGTTGCTTGATAACCAATGGCAGACACAGTGTTTTAACATCAATTACTGGGACTTTGTGCTCCCTTGGAGTCTGAAAATTCTGATGATTTGGGTTCTCTTGTACTTAGTATTCAGTATTTCTTACAAGTACTAAGAAATCTACCTTTACTTAGTATCTGTCCACTGCTCCCGCTGTCCTGTACTCCCCATTAGATCCACCAGCAGACCATATAAATACTTATAGTGTTCATTAATCTAGTAGGAAATACGTATATTCTGACATTCCAGTGCCTGGAATGAGTGCCATCACCAGCTCTACGCAACAATGACACAAATTTTGTTAATCACCCAACAATGACATGGATTTTGTTAATCAAAATCTTAGATACTTCAGTAAGTGTCTTTGATGTGTTTGAGTAAACTAAGGGTAGGGAGACAGAATTCATCTGAAAAGATGAGGAACGCCTCCTGGAGGCACAAAGATGCACACCAATCTGAAATTCTGTCTCCCCACAAACCCCGTCATCTCACTTTCTGCTTATTGGTGCCTTGTCCCCACTGCACAACCAAAAAAAAAAGTCAGATTTAAGATGTGGGAAGCTCAGAACCACTACCCTAAACCACACACAGATTGGCTGAGGGACAGCTTCTGGTCCTGAAAAATGAATGAAACCGGGAGGCTAAACGGTCCTTGTTCTACAGGTGAGCTGAATCGTCCCAGACGGTTCCAACAGAAGATTCCTTTCCAACAGCCAGTTTCATTGACAGGGAATAGCATGCAGCTATTTTAAAAAGAAGCATTCAACAAAATAAAATAAAATAAAAAATAAAAAGAAGCATTCATCTTTCTGACAGCTAGTCAGTAAGTCCCTTGCGGGGGGGGGGGGGGGGAGGGGGGCAGACTTTGCCCAGTTTGGCCTTAGGAAGATCGCCTGATTGAAAAGCGGTCCAGAATGTGTCCTGTTCTTATTGGGTAAAAGTCATACATAAATCCCCAATGGAGATTAGGAAAAAAGATTCTCCCAAGGCACTGGAATGTCAGAATATACATATTTCCTCCTAGATTAATGAGCACTATAAATATTTACATGGTCTGCTGATGGATCTAACGGGGAGTACAGGAACAGTGGAAGAAGTGAACAGATACTAAGTAAAGGTAGATTTCTTAGTACTTGTAAGAAATGCTAAGTATATTTAAGTTTAATAAGTATATTAAGTATATATATAGCATATTAATAAGCTTATATATTATACTTATTATAATATTCTTACATATACTAAGTATATATAACATTAATATATTATCGTTAAAATAATTATGCTGTAATCATTTCTTAAAAAACTGCTTTCCTGGAATAAAGGATTTCTTCCTAGAATAAAGGATTCCATCTCTTTTCAGAGAAGCCATCTTATGGACAAAAGACGAAGGGTTTAGCTCTGTCCCTACATCGGTTCCATTTTTGCCACTCTCCTCTCCATGTTCACCTAGAGTTCACCAATACATATTTTGCCAAATTAATTTGATAATGGGAGGGAAATAAGGAAATACTTGGTGCCTGAGGACTTCAAAAGATCATACACTTTAAATCTGGATTCTAAGAAGCTTTAGTGCTATAAATACCCTCAGACACAAATAAAAAATAGAAAGAAAAAAGTTTTCTTTTTTAATGAAGAAAAATATAAAGCCTGCAAAATATTAAAATGACTCTACTTTTAGTCTCAGCATAGAAGTGTTTTGTTTAAAGCTATTAATAGTTTACTAACATGAACCATTAAGTAAAGAAGAGGAGGAAAATAAAATGGAAACTTTCTGGGCTAGAATGAGCTCTTCTTAATTTCCATTTAATATTTGGGTAGGAACAATTCTTAGAAATGATCACAAACCCAATAATTACTGGCCTAATCCTAAATAGATTTGCAGTCATTTCTTTCCATGTTATTTTTGGCATGCTGGCTGTGGTGGTGGCATGCCATAATGTTGATATAACTGGTTTCTCAGAAAACAAGATTTGTGACAATTTGCTCCATTCTGCTCCAGAGACAATCTGAGGTTTTCACAAGGGGCTAAAAATGCACACAAATCTTTCCCCTCACAGCTGCTTCTTGTTTAACATTGTCAAATTTTCTTAATTAAAACTTCAGATTTATGCTTGGCTTTTTTTTTTCTCCCGTTTAAAGTTCAAGTGCTACTCTGCCCTTTTAAGAGGTGCAAAAAAGCCAGATAACGGTCCTTTTTACTGGAAGAGCTCATTTTAAGTTTGTCCATAATATTATTCATCTGTATTAAATTTTATTGAATCTGAACCCCAACAGGCTCGATTTAGCTTTGAGGGTGAGCAGAGCATATAATTCACCCCAAATCATAATTGATGAAATCTCATGGTCACTCCCTGAACCCTCATTATAAAAGTCTCTGGTCCCATGGTTTTCAATGCCAGCTGTGTACCAAGAACTCCCAATTTACTATCTCAACCCAAACCTCTCCCCTAAAGTCCAGAGTCCCTTATCCAACTGTCCTCTCGATATCAAGATGCCTAATAGACATCTCAAATTCATTCTGTCCAAAACTGATTTCTGAGTATCCCCCTGAGTCTGCTTCATCCGTCACTTTCCCCATCTCGGTTGAGGCAACGACATCCTTCCAGTTGACCAAGCCTAAACCCAAAACATCACACACTGGTCTGAGCCACCATCACCTCTTTTATTTATTTATTTATTTATTTATTTATTTATTTATTTATTTATTTAAATTTAGTTAACATATACTGTATTATGAGTTTCAGGGGTAGAATTTAGTGATTCATCACTTGCATATAACACCCAGTGCTCATTACATCACGTGCGCTCCTTAATGCCCATCACCCAGTTACCCCATCCCCCCAGCAACCCTCAGTTTCTTTCGTATAGTTAAGAGTCTCTCATGGTTTGCTTCCCTCTGTTTTCAGCTTTTTTTTTTTAAGATTTTATTTATTTATTTGACAGAGAGGGAACACAAGCAGGGGGAGTGGGGGAGGGAGAAGCAGGCTTCCCACTGAGCAGGGAGCCTGAAGCGGGGCTCGATTCCAGGACCCTGGGACCATGACCTGAGCCGAAGGCAGACGCTTAATGACTGAGCCACCCAGGTGCCCCTGTTTTCATCTTATTTTATTTTTCCCTCCCTTCCCCTATGTTCATCAGTTTTGTTTCTTAAATTCCCCATGAGTGAAATCATATGGTGTCTTTCTCTGACTGACTTATTTTGCTTAGCATAATACCCTCTAGTTCCATCCATTTCATTGCAAATGATAAGATTTCATTCTTACTGATGGCTGAGTAGTATTCCATTGTGTGTGTGTGTGTGTGTTTGTGTGTGTGTGTGTGTGTGTGTGTGTGTACACCACATCTTCTTTATCCATTCATCTGTCAATGGACATCTGGGCTCTTTCCATAGTTTGGTTATTGTGGACATTGCTGCTATAAATGTTGGGGTGCAGGTGCCCCTTCAAATCACTATGTTTGTATCCTTTGGATAAATACCTAGTAGTGCAATTGCTGGGTCATAGAGCAGCTCTATTTTTAACTTTTTGAGGAACCTCCATACTGTTTTCCAGAGTGGCCACACCAGTTTGCATTCCCACCAACTGTGCAAAAGGGTTCCCCTTTCTCCACATCCTTGCCAACATCTGTTGTTTCCTGAGTTGTTAATTTTAGCCATTCTGACTGGTATGAGGTGGTTTTGATTTGTATTTCCCTGATGCCATGTAATGGTGAGCATTTTTTCATGTGTCTGTTAGTCATTTGTATGTCTCCTTTGGAGAAATGTCTGTTCATGTCTTCTGTCCATTTCTTGACTGGATTTTTTGGTTTTTGGGTGTTGAGTTTGATAAGTTCTTTACAGATTTTGGATACTAGGCCTTTATCTGATATGTCATTTGCGAATATCTTCCCCCATTCCGTAGGTTGCCTTTTAGTTTCATTGATTGTTTCCTTTGCTATGCAAAAGTTTTTATCCTGATGAAGTCTCAATAGTTCATTTTTGCTTTTGTTTCCCTTGCCTTTGCAAGAAGTTGCTGTGGCTCTGGCTCCTGGGTGGCTCAGTTGTTAAGCATCTGCCTTCGGCTCAGGTCATGATCCCACGGTCCTGGGATGGAGCCCTGCGTCGGGCTCCCTGCTCAGCGGGAGGCCTGCTTCTCCCTCTCCCACTCCCCCTGCTTGTGTTCCCTCTCTCACTGTCTCTCTCTATATATCAAATAAATAAAATCTTAAAAAAAAAAAAAAGAAGTTGCTGCGGCTGAGCCACCACTACCTCTTGTCTGCATCACTGCAAGGGCCCCCTGTCTCTCTGTTTCTGCCCTTATCCACCTCACCCTATTCTCAAAATGGCAGCCAGAGTAATCTTTTCAAATCATAAGTCAGCTCACAGCACTCCTTTGCCAAAAACCCTGCAGTGGTCCCTCATTTCAGTCAGGATAAAAGCCAAAGTTCTTTAAATGGCCCCATTTCCTCATGAAGGTACCTTATAAACCTACCAGTGGGAGACAATTCCCCATGGGTCTCTTGCTTTTCTGCACATCTTGCAAGAAGAAACACTTTGTTCCAGACAATCTTTTTAAAAATGTTTGGATAGCAAGCAGCTTTGGAAAATAAAGCATCTCCTCCCAGAGCTGAGAGCAGTTTGCTTGCTCCTCAGTGTGACAAAGATCATGTCTCCCTCCACGCAAAGGGTAGGCAGGTTTGCTTGCAGTCCATTATAAGAGACTCGGGTATGTCACCTCCAACTGGGGACCTCACATTGCCTCCCTGGGACTTGGAGGCAAGGGGAACTGATGGAAATATGCTGCTGTCATGCTTCTTGTTGTGCCATGAGTAATAAGGGTTTTGGTCTCTGACTCAGGAGTCTCATGCCTTCTGCCAGAATCCACAACACTGTGCAGGCTAAATTTGTTAGCTTGCAAAATAGAGGAAAATCTCAGCCCCTACACAGTCCTGGACACCCACCCGATCCATCTTCTACTGTCATCCCCTCACTCACTTCGGCTCAGCCACACGGTCTGCTCGCTGTTCTCTGAGTGAATTTGACACACTCCTTTCTTAAAGCCTTTCCACTGCTTTTGTTTTCTGCCTGAAATACCCTTCCCCCAGATACCTAGTTAGCTCCTTCCTCTTTGCCAAGTCTTTGCTCTAATTTCACCTTCTTGACGGGGCTGGCTCTAACTATCTCATTTCAAGTTGCAACTGACCCTCCTTCCTTCCTCAACATTCCCAGTTCCCTTTACTTGGCTCTATCTTTTTTCTTTTCTTCACTGCACATATCACCTTCTACATACTATATAGAGGGTCAGCGAATGTTTTCTTGAAGGCCAGATAATAAATATTTTAAGTGGGAATTAAAGGTCTCTCTTGCAACTACAGATGGTGCCCAACATAACGACAGTTCGATTTACAATTTTTTTAGTTTACAATGGTGCGAAAGTGATGCGCCTTCACTACAAACTGTACTTGGAATTTTGAATTTTGATCTCTCCCCAAGCTAGCAATAATGCAGGATGATACTCTCCTGTGATGCTGGGAAGTGACAGTGAGCCGCAGCTCCCAGGAAGCCACGCGATCATGCGGGTCAACAACCGATAACTCACAACCATTGGTACCCATACAGCCATTCTGTTTTCTGTTTTCAGTATGCATTACATGAGATGTTCAATATTATATTATAAAACGGGCTTTGTGTTAGATGATTTTGTCCAAGTGTAGGCTAATGCAAGCGTCCCTAGCATGTTTAAGGTGGGCTAGGCTAAGCTATGATGTTTGGCAGGTTAGGTGTATTAAATGCATTTTTGACTTAGGGTATTTTCCACTTATAATGGGTTTATTGGGTGTAATCCCATTGTAAGTCAAGGGAGATCTCTCTACTGAAGTCTGCCATTGTGGTGGCAAAGCCACCGTAGGTAATACATACATGAATGGGCGTGGCCATGTTCTAGTAATAATTTATTTACAAAAAGAGACAGTGGGCCTGTAGGCTTTAAATTGTCAACCCCCGTATTATATAACTTAGTTATCACATTTACTGTTTGTTTGCCTCATCGCACTAGAATATAATCTCCATGAAGGCAGAAATCTGTTTTATTCACTAATATTCCCCAAGTGCCTGGAACAGTGACTAAAGGGAATAGCAGGAACTCAATAAATTATTTGCCAAAAAAAAGTACAATCGGGGAACAGATTCTTATAGATCAGTTTTCAAATAACCTAAACTGGGATTAGATTCAAACTCACAGACAATATTTGAGATAGACAAAGTCAAGGAAGTCTAACTTCATCACGATCCCTTCAACCCTTTAACGATCCCACTCATCAGTAAATAGGGATAAACTTTCAGCAGCCCCGTTTGTTCCAAATGAGCCTGTTCCCCTGGTCACAGTTATCTGAGGGGAGAGTCAGACCTCTCCCAAGCTAGACCAATAACCCTCCTTCCCCTCACAAAGACTTGGCACTTACACTGAAAAAGCCAGTCATCTCGTGTGGCTGGAAATGTAACATGTAAATTTAAAACTATGGACACATGCGGGAGAAATGTACTTCCCTGTCCCCTTGAAGCTGGGCGTAACCACATGACATGCTTAGAACAACGAAACATGAATGGAAATGATGCATGTGAAAGGTCTGCGTGAAAGCTATAAAAGCCAGTGTGCTTTTGAACAAATGGTGAGGGGATCACTGGATGCTCACACGCAAAAGAATGAAGGTGAACCTCGACTTCACATCACACACAAAAATCAACTCATAATGGATCAAAGATCTAAATGTAAGAGTTAGTTATAAAACGCCCAGAAGAACACATAGGAGTAAGTCTGTATGACCTTGAGTTAGGCAATGGTTTCTTAGATAGGACACCAAAATCACAAGCAGCCAAAAAAAACAAAAAAAAACAAAAAACAAAAGATAAACTGCACCTCAGATGTGTGTCAAAGGACAGTATCAAAAAAATGAAAAGACAACTCCTAGAATGGGACAAAATACTTGTAAATCATATACGGGCAGACCTTGCAGATCTTGCAGATTCAGTTCCAGACCACTGCAATAAGGCAAGTCAAAGGAATTTTTTGGTTCCCAGGGCATATAAAAGTACTTTTATCTTATGTGTGCAATAGCATTATGTCTAAAAAAACGCAACGTACATACCTTAATTAAAAAATACTTGATTGCTGAAAAATGCTAACCATCCTCTGAGCTTTCAGAGTCATAATCTTTTTGCTAGTGGAGGGTCTTGTCTCAACGTTGATGCCAGCTGACTGATCAGAGTGATGGTTGCTGACCGTTGGGGAGGCTGTGGCAGTTTCTTCAAATAAGACAACAATTAAGTTTACCTCATGGATTGACTCTTCCTTTCATGAACAATCGCTCTGTAGCATGCGATACTGTTGTTTTTTTTATTTTAAGGTTTTATTTGACAGAGAGAGAGAGAGAAGAGAGCGAGTGAGCGCACGCACAAGCAGGGGGAGCAGAAGGAAGAGGCAGAGGGAGAAGCAGGCTCCCTGCCAAGCAGGGGGCCCGATGTGGGGCTCCATCCTAGGACCCTGGGATCATGACCTGAGCCGAAGGCAGACACTTAACAACTGAGCCACCCAGATGCCCCGCAATGCTGTTTGATAGCATTTTAGTCATAATGAACTTCTTACAAAATTGGAGACAATCCTCTCGAACCTTGCTGCGCCTCACCAAGTTCATGCGATATTCTAAGTCCTTTCTTGTCATTTTAACAATCTTCACAGCATCTTCACCAGAAGTAGATTCCATCTCAAGAAACCACTTTCTTTGCTCAGCCATAGGAAGCAGCTCCTCAGCCATTAAAATTTTATCCTGAGGGGCGCTTGGAGCCTCCGACTCTTAACTTCAGCTCAGGTCATGATCTCAGGGTTGTGAAATGGAGCCCTGCATCAGGCTCACATGCTGGGCGTGGAGCCTGCTTAAGATTCTCTCTCTCGGGGCGCCTGGGTGGCTCAGTCGTTAAGCGTCTGCCTTCGGCTCAGGTCATGATTCCAGGGTCCTGGGATATCGAGCCCCACATCGGGCTCCCTGCTCGGAGTAAAGCCTGCTTCTCCCTCTCCCACTCCCTCTGCTTGTGTTCCCTCTCTTGCTGTGTCTCTCTCTGTCAAATAAATAAATAAAATCTTTAAATAAAAAGATTCTCTCTCTCCCTCTGACCCTCCAGTACCCCCGTTTCTCTCTTAAAAAAAATTATCATAAAAATGCATCAATTGAGTAACCATCTTCAGGCCCCACTTCTAATTATTCGAGTTCCCTTGCTATTTCTACCATATCTGCAGTTACTCCCTCCTCTGAAATCTTGAGCCCCTCAAATTCATCCATGAGAGTTGAAATCCACTTCTTCCAAACTCTTGCTCACGTTGATATTTTGATCTCTTTCCATGCATCATGAATGCTCTTAACGGCATTTAGAATGGTGACTCCTTCCTAGGTTTTCAATTTACTTTCCCAGATCCATCAGAGAAATCACTATCTATGGCACCTACAACCTTTTTACAAAATGTATCTCTTAAATAGTAAGATTTGAAAGCCAAAATGACTCCTTGATCTCTAGGCTGCAGAGTGGACGCTGTATTAGCAGACACGAAAACAACATGAATCTCATTGTACCTCTCCGTCAGAGCTCTTGGGTGACCAGTTGGACTGTTAATGAGCAGTAATATTTTGAAAGGAATCTTTTTTTTCTGAGCAGCCGGTCTCAACAGTGGGCTGATAATATTCAGCAAACCATGTTGTGAACAGATGTGCTGCCATGTGTCTCATAACTTTGTCGTTCCATTTACAGAGCACAGGCAGAGTAGATTTAGCATAATTCTTAAGGGCCTTAGGATTTTCAGAATGGTAAATGAGCACTGGCTTCAATGTAAAGTCTGACGACTGCATTAGCCCTAATAAGAGAGTCAGTCTGTCCTCTGAAACTTCGAAGCCAGGCATTGACTTCTCTCCAGCGATGAAAGTCCTAGATGGCATCTTCTTCCAATAGAAGGCTGTTTCATCTACACTGAAAAATCTATGGTTTCGTGGAGCCACCTTCATGAATGATCTCAGCCAGACCTTCTGGAGAACTTGCTGCAGCTTCTGCATCAGCACTTGCTGCTTCATTTTGAACTTTTATGTCATGGAGACGGCTTCTTCCCTTCAACCTCATGACCTCATGAGCCAACCACTGCCAGCTTCCAACTTTCCTTCTGCAGCTCCCCCACCTCTCTCAGCTTTCACAGAATTGAAAACAGTTAAGGCCTTGCTCTGGATTAGGCTTTGGCAGAAGGGAACGTTGTGGCTGCCTTGATCTTCAATCCAGACCACTGAAACCTTCTCCATCTCAGCAGTAGGGCTGTTTCATTTTATCATTTGTGTGTTCACTGGTGTAGTACTTTTAATCTCCTTCAAGAACCTCTCCTCTGCATTCACAACTTGGCTGTTTGGCACAAGAGGCCTAGCTTCCAGCCTAGCTCGGCTTTCGACATGCCTTCCTCACTATAATCTTTTCTAGCTTTTGATTTAAAGTGAGAGATGTGTGACTCTCCCTTTTACTTGAACACCTAAACGCTATTGTAGGGTTATTAACTGGCCTCATTTCAACACTACTGTATACCAGGGAATAGGGAGGCCTGAGGAGCGGGAAAGAGATGGGGAACAGCCAGTAGGTGGAGCAAACAGAGCACACACAACATTAATTAAGTTTGTTATCTTATATGGGTGGGATGGTGGCACCCCGAAACAAAGACAATAGTAACAATAAAGATTGCGGATTGTAGGTCACCATGACAAACAATAATAATGAAAAAGTTTGAAATGAGAGAGTTACCAAAATGTGACACAAAGACACAAAGTGAGCAAACAGTGTTGGAAAAATGACTTATTCAACGCAGGGTTGCCACAAACCTTCAATTAGTAAAAAACCTAGTATCTGTGAAGTGCAATAAAGCGAAGCACAACAAAACAAGGTATGCCTGTATCTGACAAAGGTCTAGTATCCAGGATTAAATAAAGAAATCTTACCACTGAACAATAAAGAGGCAATGAAATTTAAAAATGAGTAAAGAATTAGGGCACCTGAGCCCACAGACTACATTTCTCTGCCTGTTTCACCATGAGGTGAAGCAAATTGACTGAGCTCTAGCCAATGGAATGTGAACAGACGACACGCACCACCTCCTTCACACAACCCTCCATGCTTTTCCCCCTTTGGCAGCTTGATGCAAAAGGACAGAGTGACCTTAGCAGCCAGGAACTGAAGACAGCAGAGCCATACAGAACTTGGGTTACTGAATCACAACACGGAAAGTCACCCACTGGCAGGAACACCTGCTTTGTGACAGATGTTAGCTTACCCTAACTCGCGCAAGGGAGTCGAAGAAAGCATCTTATGCCAGGTTACCCGCTGGTGGTTCTTACATACCTCCTTGTTTGATCTTCCCTGCAGCTGAATGAGGTAGGGAAATTGTCCCCATTCTACAGAGGGGTTAGGCAAAGTTCAGAGAAGTGAAGTTGCTGGGAAAGAGGATCAGAAGTCCCCCCTCAAATACAGACCTCCTGATTCCCTGACACTACTAGCCTTGCAAAATCAGCAAGCCAATTTTTTTTCCACTGTGTTACACTGAATGCTAAAGATTCCTGCTAAACTGAACATATTAGCACCTAATCTAAACCTCTAAACTATGAAATAGATTATAAAAAGATGAAAGAGAAGGTAATCTTCCCTCAAGACAACTGTGCCATCCCATTTATCTCTTCACGCCTGGTGCTCAGTCAAGAACATGGCATAAAGAGAGACCTTCACATTTGCCCGAAAAGGTCTTAAAAAGTCTTACCAAGAAACAAAAAGTTAAGTGTCCATCACGCTACAATTAGAGACCAGCAAAACAGATGTTGTGTTGGTGTAGACCAACCATAATAAGACTAATCTCATCAAGTGGAATTTACTTAAATAACAATATAACAATTCAATTAATTGCATATTGTAGGTAAACAAGTTGTAGCAATATGAGAATATTGAATTCTGAGAATACGAGGCAACTTAACATGCATCTAATAATGCAGAGTATTCTGTAACACTGAAGAATGAAAAATACAGCATGTTGACTTTCAAGTTGGGATGATTTATTTGCACTTAAAAATACAACTTCTAAGATGACATCTGTTTTCAAAAATGTCTTAATGTTAAAAATATGCTACAGGAACTGTTGTCTTCATGTTGAAAATGTGGATGTCATATCAGCATTAGCTTACAAATCATAGGTGATAACATTAACACAAAAGCAGCAAGCAAATACTCATGGGGAACACAGTTTTTATATTAAAAATATCAGAAGTTCACAGTTTTCTTCTTTCTTCCTGACTTACATTGATAAAATGCTTTTATAGCTACAATCTATTTCACTTTCTGGTACCAGATCCAATGCCTAGTTGATCAGCAGATGGATGCTACTAACACATTCATCTTACATAAAACTCACACATCTTCAATTTCTAAAAATGTCTTGCTCTGTAAAACCGTGACCACTGGGAATGGAAAAGACAGGAAACTAAGTTCAAATGTAATGAGATGAGAAAGAGGGACAGAAAATATTGGCAGTCTTTACTAATAAAACATTGAATTATAAAGTACATACAGGTAGCTTTGATGATTCAATAGGAAACCACACACTGATTTACAAAGTCTATGACCTCTAACTATTTTTGTTTAATCCAAATGAAAGTGAAAAATACACATTTTCAAAGAATTTCAAAATCCACCTACATGGCAAGGTAACATTAAGGGTTTTTAGGTAAGCAGATCACAAGACAGGTTTATTTTGTTTGTGTTTTAAGGCAAAGCAAAATTTCCCACGTGAAATACCTACAAAATAAATTTGCTTTAGAAATAAATTTCAGTAATAAAATAATACTTCTCACTTATTAAATATATATTTTACCTTTACATCTGATTTAGCAACCTGCATCAAAAAATTCAAGAGTTCTATGAATATTTGCAAATAAATATTTAAAACACTAGCATATAAATGCCTCAGCTGGTATTCATTCGGGTGTTTGGATGTCAACAGTTAGCCAAGGGAAAAAAAGAATAAATGATAAACTACCCACTTAGAAAATTTTCCCCTTAGACAACATGGGAATGTGACGCACTGGTTCAGAATGAAGTCATTTTTCTGGACAGCACATATCAGTGGAACACATGTGTTCTCCTTTTGCAAATCAAAGTACCCAACAGTACTGTTTTCTTCAGCTATTAAATCAATAGCCTAAGATTTATGTTTACTGTAATCTCTCTTTTCGTGTAAAGTATTTCCTTAAAAACCAAATCACTGTATAGAAAGCAACTGTCTACTATGAAGAATAAAATCATTTCAGGTAAAAAGTGAAATAATTAATGAAAATTGTTTAAACTCATTTAATAACCTGGATACTTGGTTCCAATAAAGACAAGAATGAATTAAAATGTCTGTATGATTTCCCAAGCAGGGAGTGTCATCCCTTCAAATTGAGGAAGACTTTCCAGCATTTCAAAATAACAGAATTCCTTTAAAACTGAAATAATAAGCAATATTCTTTAACATGTTCATTGTATCCAATTTCTCTGGCTATCAGTTCTGTTACACTGAGACCAACTTTTTTTTTCCTAAATAGTGTCCAACAGACTACCAATAATTAAAACAAATTTACTCGAAAATATTAAGTAGCAATAAAACCAAAGCTCCCACTGGGGTATGCCAGCATCCCTTACATTCATCACTTAAACTGTGTGTTTCTAAGAACTACTGGATTAACATACAAGGTGTATTGTGTATTAACATACAAGTTTTACTTTATAAAGCTAAGCATTATACTTCAAAGAACCTTGAGATTTCCTATTAAATACCTGATGTAGGCATCTGTATGCATTCTTTATTAAATACAGTGAGGCAGCTGCTAGATTTTTCCATGCAAGGTCGGGTCACAGTATTACTGTCTGATACATTTATAAACTGGACAGAAAGCTAGATCCACCCAGCCCTTTGGGATGGATCAGGCCAAGAACCTGCTCAGCCTTCTGAATCCACTAACCAGTCCTTGCATCATTTCTTTCTGCAGTTTTCAAGTCATAAACAGATGGGAATGGATGGATTCCACGCCATCAAAATCAGACAGCAACTGCTCAACAGAGAAGGTATTCTCCCTCATGATAAATTCTGATGTGTCCTTCCTTACATTTCAAGTTCAACAATCCGAAGTAACGAAATCTAACAGCAGATATAAAAAAGACAAAGCTATCAACAATGGGAAGTGGGAACAGGGTTTCAAACAAGCAATCAAATACATAAAGAAAAATATATAAATAACTGGTCTGCAGGAGGGGAGACAATCTGGAGAAAATCCACCGCTCTTTCTGAAAGAGCAGGAAAAAACATTGTCCATTTCATATTTATAAGCTGTTTTCTATCTACCTACCTATCTGATCTAGACATGTCTACAGAGATTAAAAATATGTCAATTACATGAATACATATCACTTAAGTATATCATACACAATAAAAATATTAATAATAGGCACCAAAAGGCTTAAAATATATAACTTTAAATAAACTATCTGCCAAATTATAGGTGGGTAACTAGTAGGCCTCAATTTGAAGGCCTAATATTCCTTAAATAGTCACATTGGCATAGCTGAGTCAATGTTGAAACATTAATAATGTTTCAATATTGGACACCAAATTCTTCAGAATAATGTTAATCTTAGAAAATATTATTTTTGGGGTGCCTAGGTGGCTCAGTCAATTAAGCATCCAGCTCTTGATTTCAGCTCAGGTCTTGATCTCAGGGTCATGAGTTCAAGCCCCACGTTGGGCCCCACACGGGGTGTGGAGCCTACTTAAAGGAAAATATATATATATATATATATATATTATTTTAATCATAAAACCTACTAATATCTCAAAGGTGAGTCACTCTACAACTCTAATAGTTTGTGCTGTTGCATCTGAAAAAACGAGGAATGTTTGTAAAATCAGATGAAAATAATCATGTTAAAAATAAGTCTCAGTCTAATATTTGAGGAGCTCTGGGAGAGTGGAGAAGGATCAAAGATGACCTTGATCATCTGCAGAATAAAATGATGAAATGAAAGTTCATGGGCCCTTGAACTTCAGAAAAAGCAAACCTCACAGATACATATTTGAACCAGAATTGAAAATACACCTATGGTGATTGGGTGATCATAGCAGATAGCAAGTAAAGGCCAGAACTCCAGGAAGCATGCTTTTGGGAGACCTTTTCTTTAAACAGAACTGCAGCACATATAAATAAGCACTCCTTGACACTTGGCACCATTCCAACACAGGCCACTGGCCTTGTTTCAAGGGCTCAAGAGTCCCATGGGGCCAGTGGCCACCAGAGTGGACAGAGTAGGACTGAGGAGAAACAACACCATCCAGAGGCTGGGGGGATGGGCAGAGGGGAGGAGATAATTTCCCAAGACCCATTCCAGGCCCTATGAATCACAAAATCTTAGGGCATCTAGACAATCACTAGAATCTTCATTAACTCATTTTAACTAAATGCATTTGAATTTATGATTTATAAAGATGGAGAAAATAAGAGAAAAACAGAAATATGTAAAAAGAAAAGTCAATGAAGAATTAATCAGAGTAATTCCAAAAATTTTTCCAGTTAGTCATAAAGACCTTTTCAATTATTATTTTCAGTCAATTTAAAGGAAGGATGAGAAGTAGAATCATAACGACCATTGAGACTATTAGTGCCTCATCACAATGTAACTGTGTTTACAGTAGTGTCAAAAGAAGAAATACTCACTTGTCTTCAAAAGGGGGGAAACCTTCTTCTTTATACACATCCCACTGATTTGAAGCCCTTATCAAAGACTCATAGAGTGACCTCAAAGTTACACTCTAAGTTCCCAGGCCAGGTAGGAATGACAGTCACGTAGCTCTGCTAACCTGCCTACTTTGCCAAAGACATAGTTATACTGTTAGATTGCTTCAATGATTAAAAATCTTCCTTGACACTGATTAATTTGAAGTTCACTTCCCTACAGCTTCTACCCACTTGTAGAGGAAACAGAATCAATGAACTTCCTTTTCCTATGTAACTTGAGACTTCCTTGTATCCAGGAGAAGCACAGAAACATTCAAATATATGTCTATATAGGAGCTGATGTAGTTAATCTTCCATTAATTATCAATAATGCCCTTCTTGTCACTGATCCTACAAAGCAGAACCTCTGCTTCAGTCTTAAAATTTATACAGCACTAATCAAAACCCTGGCTCTCCATTTAAAAAAAAAGAAAGAAAATTATACCAAAAACTATACAAATTGCACAAACTGTCAGACACATTGGCAGCCCAAACCCATCACATATGCCCCTCCAAACATTAGATAAAATATTGTCACTTCAGCACTCGTTCTTCACAAAGCACCCTGAATCCAAAGTAACTCCAGAAATGCAATATTAGCTGATGCCACATGGAACTGGTGCCACCAGGGTATCAGGAACAGGCCGGGAAACAGATAAATATTTGTAGTGTTTATGATATTACAACAATTAAACAGTCAATGGATAGACTATCCATATTATCAGGTAACTATAAAGAGAATAGGACAATCAAAGAAAGACAATTATCGTATGGTTTCACTCACATGAGAAATGAAAGAAACAGCGCAGAGGATCGCAGGGGAAGGGAGGGAAAACTGGAATGGGAAGAAATCAGAGAGGGAGACAAACCAGGAGAGACTCTTAACTATGGGAAAGAAACTGAGGGTTGCCGGGGGGCAGGTTGGTGGGGGATGGGGTAACTGGGTGATGGGCATTAAGGTGATAAGCACTGGGTGTTATATGCAACTAATAAATTACTGAACTACATCTGAAGCTAATGATGTTCTATATGTCGGTTAATTGAACTTAAGAAGAATAGGAAGTAAAAACAAAAACAATAGAAGAAAAAATAAAAGAAATTTTAATGAGATACAGGAACTTCTTTTATATTTGTTTGGTAATGCAGAGTTAAAATAAAATAAAAATAACCACAATAGCTCATACAGTTTTGAAATTATACCAGAAAGATAAGTTTTTACTGACTTTCGCTCTGACCTGCAGCTTCTCACAAAAACATTGTGGGTGTATTTATACTTTTAAAAAGTAATGCTACCAAAGCTCTTCTATGGAATTTATAAACTATTTCTCAAGTTGTATATAAAATAATTATTAAACATATTTCCACTGCTGATATTGTAATAACAGTTCATTTTATTTCCTCTCGCCTGGACCTAAAATAAAGCTACGTAATTCACATTAATAGCACATAGTGAGAGCTCCCACCATGCTCTCTGAAGGGCTAGTTCTCTGACTCAAGTTGTACTAATCATCTTCCACTGGAAACATATCTTCAGTATTGGTCAAGAATTAGCACCTTAAAGAAAACAAGACCAAAATACCTGCTGGGTACAGACTCACGTCGCAGGGAATGAACAGCAAGGAGCAAATTCATAATCTGCGTTATTGTCCGTGACAAACACATGAATAAGTTTAAAGGTATTTGAATTTCTGCACTTCCTTCATTTTACAGCAGAGGCCACAAACTCAGCCAATATTTTTGTGTTGGTATTGTAATCAGTGCATAAAAACCATAATTATTACGGCAACTCATATATTCATATAGACTTTCACAGTTTACCAAAAGCTATCATAGGCATCATCTAATTGAGCCGCCACAAGCACCAAGCAGTTGTGTTGCCTTCCCCCTCACCCCCGACCCCGGGGAAATGGAGTCACAGAAAGAATGAAGGACTTACTCCATCCACGTCAAGGTACTACTGACTAGCATAGGTGGGCTCCAGATCCCAATCTGGGGATGTTCTGTTAAACTACAGAGGTTTCCATGATAAGTTACTCTTCAAAATAGAACAGAAATAGGACCACACCCTGATTTGTGGATCCATGAATTATTTTTCCTCGCCCTGGATGCAATCCTGTCATTAACCCCAACATATGGGCGGGGAGTGGGGGTAGACAGAGATGACCGTAGAATAAGACTCGCACTTTGTGGTAACAGTTTGAGTTAAACAGTTTGACACTGTGTGCTGAAAATGCCTAATACACAGACTCACAGTTATAAAACCAAAAGAGACCTTGAAAATTCATCTGTTCTTTTTCCATTTCACAGATGAGGAAAATACGCTGATGCAGAGAGCAGGGGGCTCCCTAGAGGTCACCCCAGTGACTGCTAAGCAGTAGCAGAGCCAGGCTCTCTCCCGCATTCTGCCCTGATTGTGTTTCCCAGATAAAGGATGAAGCGTGGTCCAGATATTTACAAGGAACCATCACAGTGCTAGATAGATTAGAAAATTAGATCTTACTCACCAACATCATGAGTATAAAAATTATTGATATTTTACATACCATTTAAAGCAGCAGGAACTTTGCTTCCTATAGAAAAAATAATCAACGTATGTATTTTAGACTCTCATGGCTAAGATTGAGGATAATTTCTAAAATATGACTTCTTCTTCCCTTTAGACAATTTCTTGAATTTTGTTATTATAATAGACTTAAGTACATTCAAAAAAAGGATAGTCACTCAAAAACGTCACCACCTTTAACTTACATGAAGAATAAAAAAAACCCAAAACCTAATATTTCACCATCTTTTCCAGACACAGTTCCCTTCAACCCATTAAGGACACTATCCTATCCCTATTCACACCCACTGCCTGTCTTGTTCAGGAGACTTCAGGTTTTTGTTAATCTATTTTGAATGTAGGTGATTTTTATTTCCCCTCTTAAATTTAAATACTAGGCAACAAAATATCTCTGACCAACAAATCTAAAAATGGCTCAACTTATCAGCCCTTTGCTACTTAAACATAAATTTCCACATTAAAAAAATAATCTAATCAGACTTTATTGTACCTGTGAGTCCTTTAAAAGACTTCTTCACTCTCCAATTCAAATCCAATATGAAATTCTTCTTGGAGAGGCAAAATGTAAGAATTTTCTAGACAGTACTGAACATTGAACATCGTTTCATAGGAAAAAAAAAAAACTGACGCAGACTAACAGTAAACCACACAGATGATAAAAAATATTGACAATAAAATTAGTTTTTTGTCTCTCATTCACAAGATCACTTTTCCATTTTAATACAAGGTCTAATCTAGAGCAGATGTCAGTGCTAACTGAGGGGAAACTCCATCCTTCGTGTTCTGATCAATCGGAGGAAGTTTTTTTCCAGAGGTGAAGAGCTGCCTGAATTCGGAAGTGTAGCCTGGACTCCATGGAGTAATCTTTGTAGTTGTTTCTGAAGAAAATAACAATGAAATTGTAACGTCAAAATCCCTTTGTATCCAAGAGCAACACCACCACCTCCCCTTCTTCTCATCTTCATTCCTTATTTGCTTCCAAACGTGAATATGCATTAACAGCAGATCTTGTTAAAATGTAGATTCCGATCCTGTGAGCTAAGGAGGATGGCAATATTCCCTATTTCTAGAAGCTTCCTGGCAGTGATTTGAACGTCATACTTTGAGTAGCAAGTTCCTATTTAATGACCAAGCCATTCACAAACACAGCCAGAAGCTTATGAAGAGGGTTTAACAAATTTTGTGAACTATTCTTAAATAGTTGACTTCCTTCTCTAAACCAGGAATTTTAAGGCAGCTTCACGTGAACATTATCAATCACCCCCCCAGAGAAATCATGCTGAACATTATCAACCGCCCCCCCCAAGAGAAATCATGCTGAAACCATCATGAAACAACTACAACAAAGAAATCAGGATTATGTGGTGATACCAAAATTACTTACTCCAATTCTCACAGGCAAATATCAATCACTTGGCCAATAGTTATGGGACAATGTCAGAAGGGGCCATAGAAATCCGCAGATTAGTTAAAATGTTTACTTAGCTCATCCATGTTCACTTCTGTCTGCTAGAATTGTTAAGAATCGGCACAGTGGAATGACTTTGACTTTGGGCTCCTGCTTTCACACACCACCTTGGCCCGTGGGTGAACTGTAACTCCTTTGCATGGCAATACTGTCCTTCTACAGCCCTTCATTTTAGGGAGGGCTAAGAGCTACTCACTGGTAACCTTGATAAGGGTTAATATTCACAATACGGGTTACCAGAGGATGTAACTGAGTATTTTCCTAAATGCCTGGCCACTAATTTTGGCAACTTTGAGAAGCTCCAACAGAATAAGGGAAAATGCAGACAATTGAAAGTCTTGAAATTACTGGGAAGTCCGTTTATGGTGGCTTCATTAGCACTGGCTTAAGTTAGTGGTGACTTTTGATCACCGGTGGTCTTTTTAGTAGTGAATTACCAATCTTTTATTCTCATCATTATAAATTTGTCTTATTGTGCATTGCTTAGATAACACCAAGTAGGTCCAAACAATAAATACTGCAAACAACAGTAATGAGAGTCCCTAATTTTCCAATAGCTAGATTTGAAGATACATACATGTCAGCTGAAATACGAGTCATTCTTACTCTCAACAAAATTAGCTTTAAAAGTGACTCACTCTGATATCACCCTTTATTTTCTTTAAAGATTTTTATTTATTTGGAGAGAGAAAGAGAGCACAAGCAGGGGGAACAGCAGAGGGAGAGGGAGAAGCAGGCTCCCCGCAGAGCAGGGAGCCCGATGCGGGACTCCATCCCAGGACCCCGGGATCATGACCTGAGCCGAAGGCAGATGCCCAACTCACTGAGTCCCCCAGGCGCCCCTGATATCACCCTTTAAAAAAATTAGCAGCAGCAGCACCCTCTCTCGGTTCTGTGATGCCCCCGAAGCTTCTTTCCCATTACCAGGCTTTATTCACAGCAAAACATCCTGAAACGTTGCCTGAAGTAGCTGACTCCATTTTCTCCCCTCACAGGTCAAAGTCACTGATAATCTTCATGCTGCCAGGTTCAGCAGCCACTTCTCTGGACTCACCTTGCTTGACCTCTCAGCAGCCATCCTCACAAATGACCACTTGCTTCTCTTTGAAACACTTTGTTCACTTGGCTTTCCCGGATGTCTTCCTAACTCACTGGCCACTTCTTCTTAATCTTATTGTTTCATGTCTAAAATGATGAAGTATCCCAAGGCTCTGTGCTGAACCTCTTTCTCTAGTTATATTACTTTCCCAGAATCACTTCAAGTATCATGGCTTTAAATATCACTGTCTCTGTGCAGGTGACTTTGAAATCTCTACATTCAGCTTTGATGTTTCCACTGAACTCCATTCTTATATATTTTGTCCATCTCCACATGGACACCCAACAAGCACCTCAAAATCCCATGGTCCTAAACAGAAGTATGTTTTCTCCTTTCCTGGAACCTGCTCTTCTAAGCATACCCCAATTCAGTAAAGAGCATCAGGTACTATCTAGTGGCTCAACCGCCCAGTTTAGAGGTTTCCTAGCTGTGGCTTCGGCCAGGAATGCTCCCCACCCAGTCTTTTGGTGACTGATCTTCTCAAGACTGGCTTTAAATATGCAAATCTCAACTACAATATCATCTCCTCAAGGAAATCTTCCAGACTCAACTCAATTTAAGGTAATACCCAGGAACTCTGTATCATACTATAAATCTCAGCAAAGCATATACCACTGCTGGTTTTCCTACTTGTTGGCTTATTCAACATCTCCCTCTAACTAAGCAAGAGGAAACGTTGCCTGTTTATGTATAGATGTCTGTCTAGAGTCTTTACTAGTGTCTGGCACATAATAAGTGCTCAGTGAATACTCGCTGAATTTGAGTAAATGAACAAACCAATGAATCACTCAGCTATTTATGGCTTAAAGCTATTATGTCATTTGGGGCGCCTGGGTGGCTCAGTTGGTTAAGCGACTGCCTTCGGCTCAGGTCTTGATCCTGGAGTCCCGGGATCGAGTCCCACATCGGGCTCCCTGCTCAGCAGGGAGTCTGCTTCTCCCTCTGACCCTCTTCCCTCTCGTGCTCTCTATCTCTCATTCTCTCTCTCTCAAATAAATAAATAAAATCTTTTAAAAAAAAAAAAAAGCTATCATGTCATTCTTTCTCCGCTGTAAGAAGTATTCAAGGCAAACAGACCATAGGGTTTTAAGTGAGCTGGGATCACAAGTCTGAGAGCCATTGTCTAGCAGAAATGAAAATGCTTTGAAATTATCACAGTAGACAGAAAGAAAAGAGAGCCAGGGAAAGATACAGAGGGCTTCTTCCAATGAGCGGCTCTTCAGGGAAACGAGAGATATGGTTGAAGACACCAAGGGTCAGCAAACTATGACCCAAATAATGGCCAAATCCAGATATACCCATTTATTTACAAGCTGTCTTCTGTGGCTGCTTCAATACAATTAGAAGTTGCAATGAGACCTTATACTGTAAAACCAAATATACTTACTATCTGGCCCTTTACAGAAAACATCTGCCAACCCCAATCCAGAAGAGAATAGGTTAGAAGTCTCGCATAGAGATGCCCACAGTCACAACACTTGTACACAGTCATAGGGCCAGGCATTAAAAAGGTTGGAAATAGCACAACTACAGCAGAAGTCATGAGCATAATAACATTATTACTCATTTTCATTCATGTTTTAACTTCTAAGTATATAATATTACTGCTGTGGTTACACTGGTGCTGATGTTCCTGACTCCATACCAGGCAGGAAAAGCTGCCATCGTCACTTACCTTGCAGTTTCTAGGGTCTTTATGGCCTTGTCAATTTCCCCTTGGCTTTTGTACAAAAAGGCCAACTCAAACAGAGTAAATGGCACTAGATAGTGATCATACTTCAGTAGCTTTTCACTAAAAGAGTGAAAGAAAAGCGATTAAGTCTTAACAGAACAAGAAACAAATCATTCATTTTCAATGTATGTACTTTCCCCATTCCTCAGAAAACAGGTGCAGCACTAAGCCTATTACCAGAGAGAACTGTCATTATACAATCAAGGAATCTAATAACCAATGGCAATAAATAGTTTGTTTTGAATATATTCATCTTTTATTTTATTCTTTAATCTAAATCCAGTACTGAGCATTGTTTACGACCCTTAGGAAGATGAATGCATGCAGATCTTCAAAGATTAACCCTGGGAAGGACAAAGTCATCCTCCTAAAAAACGAATGTGTTCAGGTAATGACTCCATTTAGAAATAAGAACACTGTATTACTTTATATTGTTAAGTCTTATAAGGCTAAGAAATAAAAACACTGTATCACCTTATATTGTTAAGTCTTATAAGGCTAAAAAAAAGTCAATAAATAAGTGGTCGACACTTCTGTTTTCAGCAATATTATGAAATCTGACCATAAAACATCAAGAAGCAATAAAAAATATATATATAAGTAATGCCCTTCCAAATGCATAACTAAGCTCACAAGAACATAAGAAAAACTCTCAAACTGAAAACAAAACAAAGCCAGAACTCTAAGTGTGTGGATGATGTCAAAGTAGTCCTGGGATCTGTTTCAGCCTTAATCAACCAGGGCTTTATATCTCAGTGTCCATGCAGATGAGGCCTTGAGTCCACAGAAGAGGAGAGCCTGAGACCTCTATATAAAGCTGGGGCCATTCTCCATCAGAGAAAGGGCAGATTGGAAAAACCCATTCCCTGGCACAGAAGGAAGCAAAGGGCACTTGGCTCCTCAGCCTGCATCCAGGTTGGAAGGAAAAAACACATTCCATGGGAAATTAATAACCAATAGGCTTGTCCTCACATGAAGCTGCAATTCAAGTTTACGTGGCCCAGAGGATCCAAGAACCTCTAGGCAATGACATTAACATGAAAGTGGGCCTGGGCTGAAAAAGTTTTGGGGGCACCTGGCAGAAATAAAATCAAAATCACTTTAGAGACTCTTCTTCCATCCTAGCCTCATAGGTGTCTCAGATACAGCCCACTGAAGGGGAGCTCACGATCCAAAATGACGAAACCCATGAACAAACAATTCACTGTAGATTTGATAAACGTAACACATAGCTCAAATGGCTCATCCTTTTGGTCCTTCCAGAAACACCAGTAAAATTGAATTCAATGGATACTTTTTTTTTAATTTTTTTTTTTTTTATCAATGGCTACTTCTTTAACATGTTTACTAAAAAACAGTAGATTACTTATTTGGGAAATAGACATGGTCCCTTTCCACTTTATAAGGACACCAGTCCTCATCAGTCCTCCGACATTCTCACCCAAACTAGTGTTTAGTTTTCATGGAACTTAGTGTTCCCCTCCAACACCAAGTAGAAATGCATAAAGCCATGTTCCACTTAGGCTCCAAGTCCGCTCTCAAAGGACAAAGAGAGCACTACTGGATTCTCTTCCTGGTAACAGCGAACAGTCGCGGCGGGAGAGCACGTCACTCTCTCCCAGCAATTCCCTGGAAACCGCAGTCTGCGCTCCACTCGGCCTCCTGGTTTGTCTGTACCTTTGGATGACGTGATTGAAGCACAGTTCGGCCTGCAGGGGTCGCTGTAGGTTCTTCAGGCAACAGCCCTTCAGCAGCTTCACCAGGCACTCGTCGTCCACAGAGTAGTCACTTATGTCTAAAGCCAAACAAACAGAAAGCGCACACAAAAGGAAAACCACTTTTTAACATCCCAAGGAAAAATAAAAAATAAAATTAAATAAATAAGTAAATAAATAAAACCCCAAGGAAGAGGGAGAACGAATAGCTACGAGGTTTCGGGGGGATCACCGAAAAGTAAGGAAAATATTTCTAGCATTCGTTATGCTTCACTTAATAAAGCACAATGAAAATATTTTAAATGAAAAGAGGAGGCAGCTTACTACCTTAATACACCATTTTACTGAAATAAAACTTGAAAATCTCTCCACTTGAACATCTTTCTTCAGGTGCTCAGTGCTCATTCTCTGAGTTAGGTGGCCTTACCTGTAACAATAGGAAATCTGAACTCTAAATAAAGTAAGAGCTGTATTAATTCTATAAAAGGTAAAGCAGTGAGGAGCAAGAAGGCTGCCTCCCCCTGTGGCTCTGATCTCTAACAGTGCTGGCTTCACGCAGGGGAGGGTAACACTTCCATATGGAGAAGCAGATGGCTTCCTACCCATTAAAAATTCAGGAAGTAGAATACCCTCTCCAGACCATTCTGTTTACAACTTATCAATTCTCCCAGGTTTTGTTCTTTTGGGGGGAAATTCTGTCATAAAATTAGACAAATGGTTCCCAAGTACATGCAAGGTACCTAAAACCCTCACAAACTTGCAAGTGCTCGAGGCTAACGTAAAGGGTTTTCCTTTCACCACATTTTCCCTTTTGAAAATGACTCTTTGCCTTCTACAGCCCGAGGCTGTAGAATATTAAACAAAAGGAACCATATCCCGTGTGACACCAACCTGACAAAGGTAGACATTTCACATCTAACACTTTTGAATTGGGGAGCTTTCTCAAGTGACTGCAACTTAGTCATTCCCAAGACAGACTGATAATTTATACATGTCAGGCTGTGACAATACAGGGGGTGGGACGGGCAGTAAACCGAACCACTGAGGCCTGGGAGTCCTCATGTTGAGATTCCCCTGCTTTCGGTACAAACCTCAGAAATCACCATTAACACATGCTGGTGTTTTGAGTTAGTAAACTGCTTGTTTATGGGAGGTTAATGATGCTACTTAACCAACTGGAAGGGGGTCACTTTACTTCTAGGCGGTAAAAACAGCTGATATTCACCTCTCACTTCCAAGCTCTGATAGTTCATTTACCAAGAAGAATCACAGATATCAAGATCAAGTTGATATTCCTATTACTTAAGGACCATTTTTCAGCTCCCCCCCACCCCCTCGGCCACAAACACACACACAAACATATCTACATGTTTCTAATCATGGATGCTCACTGAAATACATATATTAGAAGCAGTATCTTTCCAGGCCGAGAACAAAACCCTTAGGGTCCAAACTGGATGCTAGTTTTTAGTATCATTTTTGTGCATTCTACTGAGTTCTGTATTAGCATTTTATGACAGTTTGTCTTAGCATAAAATTCTGGTGCTCAGGGCATGATGGTTTTGCTGAGGAACAGACATAACACTATGGAAAATTCAAATTAAAGTACCACTAAAGCCGCCCTTAGCTTTTATTAGATCACAAGTTAAGGACATGGAAAATGGGTCCGAAGATACCACCTTCCTCCAAACCTTAGTAAAACCATTATTTCCTCAGACCACAGAGTACTCTCTGTCAGATGATTATTTTCCCTTAAAATCTGAATGCTTTATCATGATTCTCAACCTCCTGGGTGAGTTCACAGATGAACGTTTCAACACAAAATTTCCATTTTACATTCCAAGAAAATTATAAAACAATGCTGCCAAAGCACATTTCCATCACAAAAGATCTGCTTAACTTACTAAAACAGAGGGTAGGCTGAGGAAAAAGAAAGTTTGAAGCCCAAACTACAAAAATATCCACACTGAACTTTATAGAAACTAGCTGAAATGCACCAAAGGAAAAATTCAAAAACAGATTTAGAAAGTGAAAAGCCCGTAAAGTAGCATTTTCCCTTTTATGTAACCCTGATTACGTTTGCTACATAATTTCACAAAGCAAATTAACTGCAACAGAGAGTCAGAGAAGAACTACTGTACCAGCTTCTGGCTCCATGTTGAGTTTAGTTAGAGTTCAAATGGAATACTAATGGAATTAGTGGCAGACACTGACTCCAGGCATATTACACCAAGTGTGCTTCACTTATTAAACTGTATCCTTCCCTTTGTACCCCGAACGGGCCTTTCATAATCACATTGTCAGAGTAAAACACCAACTGTATCTTCCACCCTCTTTTACTTTAGAGACACTTGCCAAGGGGAAAAGCAAAAATACATTCAATACCCAATACTGGGGAGAAAGGGGGTGGAGGCTGGAGTCACCTCGGGTTTACAACTTCACTTCATTTTTTCAGTTTTGGATTTTTTTTCCCCCTTGCTCTGAAAGATAAGAGCTTGATTACTAAAAGGTCATTACTGAGCGGAGCGAGGGAGCAGAGATGGAACTCTGGTAATTTTCCTGCATAAAATAATGGACCTGGAAGAGATTATCATAAATTTTGTGTACAAAAGCTTTAGGAAAGAAAACTTTATTATTATTATTATTTTACCCAGAGGGAACACATACAAAAACAGAATTGTACAAAGTACAGTGCATCTGTCTGTCTGAGCTTTCCCCAGCCCTCCTTAAACATCTCTAAGCCTATCATCTCAATAGATCATTAAAAGAACAAGGAATGAATGGAGAGAGCAGTCTGGTTTTTCAAGCCTCTATTGCACTGTACATACTTACTCTGATACATATATAACTGCTTTACATTTTCCCCCCAACCAATAATGGGACAAAATAAACTTTGAGGTAAAGGCTGAAGATCCTGCTCAAATAGAGAACAATCCAATGGTCCCTCAGGACTTTTTAATATACAAAGGCCCCACTCTCTGGTGGTAAATATTAGTCTATACTGCAAAGGATAGACATTCAAATGTCAGAATTTATTCAACTGAACCAAAGCCCTTACATTTATAGAAAAAACACAAAAAGGGGCGCCTGGGTGGCTCAGTCATTAAGCATCTGCCTTCAGCTCAGGTCATGATCCCAGAGTCCTGGGATCGAGCCCCATACTGGGCTCCCTGCTCGGCGGGAAGCCTGCTTCTCCGTCTCCCACTCCCCTGGCTTGTGTTCCTGCTCTTGCCATCTCTCTCTCTGCCAAAAACAACAACAACAACAACAACAACAACAACAAAAACCACAAAGAACAAGATGGTCCACTTTTTGGGGGTGGAGGGAATACTTTACAAATGTTTTCATTAAAAAAAAGAGGTTTTCCTTCACCTCCCAGTTTTTACATATCCTTACTTATTAAAAACATATCCATTTTCCCATTTGGTTTGTGGATATGTGGGTTTTAATTATAGATAATTCTGCTGGCAGGAACAGTGTTTTCTCAGCCTATCACAATTCTGTATCTAGTATGGAAAATCTGAGAGTGTTCAAATGAGCAAGTTAATAAAATGTAGCCAAATTAGTTGAACAAAAATGAACACTAAAATTTGTTTAAAAGCCCAAATGGATTTTACAAAGGTGCATTTTGTGAAATCTCATTTTTTAAGGTGAACTTTCATGGAGTTTCATTTCATCTAAAATTCAAAATGATGTAACTTCATGTTGACTTCACACTCAAATCAAACTGAAATCTTTTTCCTTTTTTGAGGGAAAATAGTAAAGATCATCTCACATCCATTAGAATGGCTAGTATCAAACAAACAAACAAACAAACAAAAAAACCAGGATATTACAAATACTGGTGAGGATATAGAGAAATTAGAACCTTGTGAACTGCTGGAGGGAATGTAAAATGGTACAGCCATTACAGAAAAAAGTATGACAATTCCTCCAAAAATTTAAAATAGAAATGCCACACGATCCAGCAATTCTACTTCTGGGGATATATCTAAAAGAACTGAAAGTGGGGCACCTGGGTGGCTCAGTCAGTTAAGCATCTGCCTTAGGCTCGGGTCATGATCCCAGGGGCCTGGGATGGAGCCCTGCGTCGGGTTCCCTGCTTGGCGGGTAGCCTGCTTCTCCCTCTACCCCTCCCCGCCGCTTGTACTCCCTCTCTCTCTCTCTTTCAAATAAATAAATAAAATCTTTAAAAATAAATAAAAGAACTGAAAACAATCTCAAAAAACTTTTACCTACCTATGTTCATAGAAGTATTATTTGCAATAGCCAAAAAGTGGAAGCAACTCAATGTGCAACAGTGGATAAATGGAAAAGCAAAATGTGATATATACATTCAATGGAATATTATGCAGCCTTAAAGAGGGAAATTCTCACACATGCTACAACATGGATATACCCTGAGGCCATTTTTTTTTAAAGATTTTATTTATTTGACAGAGAGAGAGAGGGAGAACACAAGCATGGGGAGAGGCAGATGAAGAGGGAGAAGGAAACTCCCCACTGAGCAGAAAGCCCGACGTGGGGAGCTTGATCCCAGGACCCCGGGATCAAGGCCTGAGCCAAAGGCAGACACTTAACCAACTGAGCCACCCAGGGACCCCATTCTCTGAGGCACCATTATGCAAAGTGAAATAAGCCAGTCCTAAAAGGACAAACAATACAGGATTCCACTCATATGAGCAACCTAACGTAGTCAAATTCATAGTAACAAAAAGTATAACTGTGGTTGCCAGAGGCAGTGGGTAGAAGGAAATGGAGAGCTATTTTTAATGGGTATGGAAAAGTTCTGGAGACTGGTTGCACAGCTATGTGAACATAACATTACTGAACTGTACAGTTAAAAATGGGGCACATGGTAAATTTTGTGTACTACAATTAAAAATTAAAAAGAGGGGCACCTGGGTGGCTCAGTCATTAAGCGTCTGACTCTTGATCTCAGCTCAGGTCTTGATGTCATGGTCATGAGATAAAAATAAAACTAAATAAAATAAAATAATTTTTGAAAATTAACAAGATATAATTGTAAAAAGAATAGTAAAGAAGCTTAATGAAACTCTATATATAGAAACTATGTAGATAATATATTACTAATGGAACACCTAGAACATAGAAAGAAAGTCTAAAATGTCCATATAATGAGACTGTTAAGTTTGTTCTTATACATACACTCTTTTGGTTCTCTGTTAAATAATACAAACTTTAGATTTCTCTTTTTGATTTCAGTTTCCTGAGCCTTTTCATCCACTTGTTTCCCTGGTGCCCAGATATCACAGAGAATTATCAGTCCATTAAGATAAATACTTCAGTATTTTGGCTACTCTACCTAAGCCCCAGCTCACAGGGGCTGAAGTTTAATACTTTTCTGTAAGGGGGAGGAAAAAGGAGAGAAAGGGAACCACAGTTCTTTTATAAAAATGCTGTCTTTAATATGGGAGACTGACATTACTCACCCTCCATCAATAGAGGACCTTTGCAGGTGACTTTTTTTAATAGTAAAGTAGAATATTCCATTTACCTGATCTCCCTGTGATTACAAGTTTATATTCGCAGAATGGTTATTTGGGAGAACTGGGGGGCAGGGGTGCTGGTCTGTGGCCTCAGAACATCACTGCTTTTTGTTCTACTGACTTCTTCAGCTATCCTGCCTGAAACCTTGACCTTATTAGCAATTAAGGCCAGTGATTCAGCTTTCATTCTTTTATATTTCTTCTCCTTATTGAAGGCAATCTAAAACTGGAATTATTTTAAATATGGAAAGCAGCCTAAATGCCCAACAATATTGAAAGAGTTGATTAAATTATGATACATTAACTCCATGGAGTGCTGTGAAGCTTTTGAAATTACTATAAGAGCCATTTAACAACAATTTAAAAGTCTATGATAAAAATAGAACTACCATATGATCTAGCAATTCCACTTCCAGGTATTTATTCAAAGAAAATGAAAACACCAACTCAAAAAGATATGTGCACCCTCATGTTCATTACAGGATTATTCACAATAGCCGAGAAATGGAAGCCATAGAGGATGAATGGATCAAGAAAATGTAGTATATACATACCACGGAATATTATTCAGCCATAAAAAAATAAAATCTTGCCATTTTGCAACAACACGGATTGACCTTGAGGGCATTATGCTAAGTAATGAAATAAGTCAGACAGAGAAAGACAAATACCATACGATCTCACTTATGTGAAATCTAAAACAAACAAAACAAAACAAAAAAGCAATCTCATAAATTGGTGGTTGCCGGGGGTGGGGCATGGGAGGTGGGAGAAATGAGTAAAGAGAGTCAAAAGTATAAGCTTCCCACTATAAACTAAATCATGGAGATAGAATGGACAGCATGGTGACTATAGTTAATAATACTGTGCTACATATTGGAAAGTTGCTAAGACAGCAGATCTTACAAGTTCTAACACAAGAAAAAAAAATTGTAATGTATAGTAATGTATGTTAACTAGACTTATTGTGCTGATCATTAGAGTCCACAAATACTGAATCATTATGGTATACACATGAAACTAATATAATGTTATATGTCAATCATACTTCAATTAAAAAAAGTTTGATATATTAAGTGAAAAAAAGTAGTCATATGTGTCCAGATACACTATGATTATAACTATAAAAATAAGGCTAGGGGATGGAACAAACAAATATTCTAAATTAATTGTGTTATAGTAGCAAAAATATGGGTAACTTTTTTCACCTACATCTATCAATCATAATTATGTGTTTAATTTTTTAACAATAATTATAAAGAAGAATCTCATTTAACATTTGAGAGCTCCAAATACAAAAATGATCCAAATGAGGTCCTCATCCCTGAAGCTATGTTCAATATTTCATTTCCCTTGGGGAGAATATATTGAGTATGGGGCTAGCCACTCCATCAATGCCCATCTTTTTCCAGTTAAGAAATAGGAGTTAACTGTTATAATTTTCCCTGCCTTTTCCTGAACTTCTGTGCCCTTTGCCATGTTTGTCGCCATGAAGTTTCCATTTTACTTCCGTGGTTAGAACATTCCAAAGGATAAGACCTGAATGATTGGGAGGTTGATAAGGATTACAAAGGCTATCATTTATAGCATCATTTATCAAAAGATAGATCCTCTATTTAAGCTAGAGAAGAAGACAATGTCAGAGCAAGAAAACTTTGGAGATTATCTGTGTATTTTTGGGTGTCATCATCCCATTTTAAAAGAAACCAGAGGCCCAGAATGATGAGGCATGTTTCCCAGAGTCTTAGAGCTGCAGAGCTGGGACTGTAAGCCCAGAGGGCCTGATTTTCCTTCTACTATAAGCTGCTTCCAGGAACTAGAGCTCCAGTCAACTGGAGAGAGGCCTCTAGGACAACCAACAGTAATGAGTAAAAAAATTAAACTGTGATAAAATTTCAACTGGAAAACAATCTTCTGTGTCTGCAAAAACATAATAGTCATTACCAAGCAAAATGAGCCATGGGAAGAGCCACAACCTAAAAACCAGAAATGCACTCTAAAACTCGACTGATTGTTCATCTTTTTCAGTGACAAACTTATTCAGATATAATTCACATACCATACAATTCACCCACCGGAAGTGCACAATTTGCCGGTTTTCAGTATGTTATAGAGCTGTACAGCCAAGACCACAGTCTTAGAACATTTTCATCACTCCAAAAAGAAATGCCATACCCGTTAAAAGTTATCACACACACGCCCCAGTTCCTCCGTCCCTAGTTATAAAACCACTAGTCTACTTTCAGTCTTTATAGTTTTACCTATTCTCAATATCTCATATAAATGGAACTACGCAATATGCTGTCTTCTGCAACCGGCATCTTTCACATAGCCTTGTGTCCCCAAGGCTCGTCCACACTGCAGCATGTGTCATTCCTCCCTTCCTCTGATTACAATCACCCAGACCCTTGCGGCCCAAGTGCTTTGTCCTTGTGACGCACACAAATGAACATGGGCAGATATGCACAGGGAAAAGGCAGGAGAGTGGTAATAAAAAAGATTTTCAGGCTTTTACTTTTCATACTTACTTTCATTTTGTAAAGCAGCCTCAGCCTTTTCGACAGTGACCAACAGATTTTCGGAAAGGTCTCTTCTCTTGCTCACTATTGGAAAACCATTCCAGACATACATCATCTCCTAATGAGGAAGAATGAAAAGCCATTTGCAATTATGTGAGGTTATCCAATGTCCTTTACAACAATGAAACTACTCTCTTGGTTGCTACGGATCTCAAGACAACATTCAGAGATCACTTTCCTTAGCTTTCCTTACTTGGAGTGTAGTGAATATAATTTCCCCTTTTCTCATTTTATTATATGCCTTTTGCCTTTAATACTATGAAGTAATTCAATATATACAGTATATTCCATTTTTACTGAAAAATTTACTCATTCATTTAAGCATCTACTACCGGTGTTCCATCCTTTTGGAAGATAACAGTTTACAAACACAAAAATAAATAGAATATTTTTAACTGATACTATGAACAATTGTATTCGATACAAAGTTTTGTTGTTACTTTTAAGTAAAGGGAAACATTTTTAAAATATCTGCCAATTGTTTACATAAAATGGTTCCAAGGACTTCACTGGAAATGAACATAGAAACTATTTTAATGGTTCTTTTATCCCATTAAAAACATGTGACAGTCCAGTGATCAACATACAGGAAATGCATTCACTTAAAGGCCATATGGCTGAATGACAGTCCCTGAAAATGTAAACTAATGATTTCTCATTGCAAATTAAATCTCATAGGCTAACAGATGAGAAATATTTTGGACCAGAAGCAAATATGCTTTTGCTTGAAAATATTTTTCTAACTTTCCTGGTAGTACAGTTCATATTTTTAAGGGTATGAAATAAGCAGGGTAATTAGTATCTTCTTCGAGATAAATGAATTTTAAAATATGGTAAAGATATTGTTTGAACAGTTCCTTACAGGGAAGTAGTGGAAATGAGGAAAATACATTCGAGGGGCAGCAAAGTCATCTCTACTCTATGGCACTGAAAATGAAGATCACAACACTCTAATTTTTTTTTCTTTACATCTAACAGTTTCTTATTGCTAATGGTGTACAAGCTCGATTCAATAATTAATGGAATAATTAACTGATGATCTTTAAATTTTGTTTTTATTGATAGACTATTTTATCAGAAGAAGGCAAGCTCACATCTGAGATTCTATGAAAAATAACATTTTGGTGAAATTCCTAGTTAACCACAAATTCAAACCAATTCTACACCCTTAAGCCTGTAGAAAGAAGTGCCCTGAGTTACCCTTCCTGAAGACCCTTACTGATCAAAGTAAGATATAGTTATGTACACACCAGCATCTAAGTTCTAGGGCACAGAAAGGGCTATTATGCTTTAGAAAATTTTCACGAAAGTTCTGTGACACAAAGAAAAAATTTCCCAGTGCAAATCACTTGATAGAAATCAATCATCAGGAACAGATCTAAAAGCTGTAATTGGTGAAACAGCAATAGGCTCCCATGTTAGCTGGAAAAGGGGGATGTTTGGTCATTTTTGTGATTTGCATGGTGTCCTGTTTTTATCTGTGCTCAGATTTGATGACAGAGTGCTACTTTTGTCTCATCCCATCACAGGCACAGAATAACCTGCTCTGATGGTGGTGCTCTCTGAGATTGTTGATCTCAAGTAGAGAACACCTGGACCTAGGTATAGGTTAGCTCCTATCTGACACCTGTTAGAGGCTGCAGTTTTCTTTCTCACAAAATATATAAAGAGCTCCTACAAGTCAATGACAAAACAATAAACAACCTAATGAAAAATTACATTAGTATATGAACAATTCACAAGAGAAGAAATAAAAATAATAAGCACATGAAAAGATGCTCAACCGTACCAACAGGGAAATGTAAATTAAAACAGTGAAACACTGTTGGTAGACATTTAAACCAGTAGAGCCTTTCTGGAGGGCAATTTGGCAGCGTCAAAATAATAAGTGTATATACCCTTCAACCAGGAATTCCATTTCTAGAAGTCTTTCCAGAGAATTATATGACCATGCACCAAAAAAAAAAACAACATAAAAGAATATTCATTGTAACATGTTAGTAATAGTAAAAACTGGAAACTAAACTATCAAAGGGGAATCACTGAATAAACTCTGGAATATTAAAAAAAAAAAAATCAAGAAACCCCAAAGGAGGACTGCAGACTTCAGCTTGCATTTAATGGTTTTCCTGTGCTGACTACCTACGCAAAACTAAAGCCCCAAAGAGCCAGAATAATTTGATATATTCAGTACTTTTAAAGAAGTATTCACTAAAAAAATTTAAGTGGAAATTATGCTTTTCATGAAGTCTACTCTAAACAGCATCACGATTAAGAATGTGAGCTCCAGGGGCACCTGGGTGGTGCAGTCGGGTAAGCACCCACTCTTGGTTTCGGCTCAGGTGAGATCTCAGGGTCGTGAGATCGAGCCCCGCGTTGGGCTCTATGCTGAGCATGGAGTCGGCTTGAGATTTTCTCTTTCCTCTCCCTCTGCCCCTCCTGCTCACGTTCAAACAAACATTTTACATATATTGGGTTAAACAAAATATATTCTTAAAATTATTTTCATGTTTCCTTTAATTTTTTACATTTTTTGACATTTTAATTTTTAATGTGGCTACTTAGAAAAGGTAAAATCATCTAAGTGGTTTGCATTAGAATTCAACTCAACTTTAATTAAGCCAACTCACCTCTCTGCCTGAATTTCCTTATCTGTAAAATGGGGCTAGAAAGTACCCCCATAGAGTTACTGTAAGAATTAAATTATGTATTTTTTAAAATAGCCTTTCAAAAAATATTAGACAACAGATTTTTTTGACTATCGTAATGCCTAGAACCTGCCAAGTAGTCAAAAACATTAGCTATAATTTTTATGATTATTAATAATTCGTAAATGTTCACCTTACAAACACCCTTACAATGGCGTTTAATTGAGCTAAACTTCACAGCAAACAGCTAAACCTCACAGGTGTGCTTCCTGCTGTTATGAACAGATAATTTCTAAAACACGAACAGTAAATAAAATAAAGGCAGATACCAGGGCAGGCACGATGAGCTTCACGGGTGCAGGCAATGAAGCAGAGTAACGACGAGACTTCCTGACAGCAAACTTCTCCGTAGGGATAGATTTCCCCGCAATTCGCTGCTTCAAGCTCTCCACCTGTCTGTGAAGGGCCCAACCCCAGCCCCAGCAAAAGGTCAGTAGAACACATACGTAACTGATACCTGCAGTTCTCACACTGTGCTCCGGCATGCTCCAGCAGCAGCAGCAGCATCTGGAGATGTGTTCTAAACGCAAATTTTCAGGGCGCCTGGGTGGTTCAGTCGGTTAAGCGTCTGCCTTCAGCTCAGGCCATGATCCCAGGGTCCTGGGATCGAGCCCCGCATCGGGCTCCCTGCTCAAGCAGGGAGTCTGCTTCTCCCTCTCTCTCTCTGCCTCTTCCCTGGCTTGTGTGTGCTCTCTCTCTCTCTCTCAAATAAATACACAAAATCTTTTTTTTTTTTTTTTAAGATTTTACTTACTTGTCATAAAGAGAGAGAGAGCACAAGCAGGGGGAGTGGAAGAAGCAGTGGAAGTGTGAAGTGGGGGTTGAGGATCGGAGAAAACATGCTTTGGACAGGAAATCGTCTGGTTTGAAGACTGCAGAGTCTGGGCGACTCTCCTCTCGTTATCCCAACAAATTAGATGCTGTCATATAGCAGACCTCAAGCTTTCTCCTGAAAATAGGACTGGTTACATGTTTCACAGAAATTGTTTTGATATGGAGAAAATTACTCTAAAGTAGAAGAAACAGAGGGAGATTTAAAAGATTTCAACATATTTTAATATTCCATTCCATTCCATCCATTGTTCGTGTGAAACATGACATGCATTTTATCAGTAAGATGTGGCATGAATCCTACCATGGCTTCCACTGATGTTGATTCTATAGTTAGTAACATGGTCCTTTTTTCAAAAAGAGCTTTTAAAGAGAAGGTGAAAGAGTGGTCTTGGCCGTATCTTCAGATTTGCCCTGACAAGTCTTGAGGGGTCCAGCTAAGATAATATTTCTCATAAGATGGGCACCGAATGCAGGATTCCATGTAAAAGGTTTTGTCATTAATTATGTTTGAAGAATGTAGCAGAGCTTCTGCATTCCTGAACTTCCTCATCTCCAGTGGTCAGCTCCTCCCCTCTACCACAGCCTCCCGCCCCTGCAGTCCTACCTTAAACCACACTTCGGCACCTGTGACTTTTCTACCTCGAAGCACAAATTCAAGCACACCACTCTGAATACCATTCTCTTCATTCTTACTTGGCTGTTCTAGTAAGACTGTGTCAGTCTACTGGCCCTTCAACCTTCTTCCTATCCGTAATCTCCCTCTCTCTCACTGTGCCTCCATATTCCTGCTTAGATGGCCCTGACCTTTACTGCTACACGCTCTAGCCTCAGTCCTAAACTCCCTCGTCCACTGCCTAGTCACCATGCTCATCTGGCAAAAACCCAACCCTGGATGAGGCTCAGTGTTCATTTTCCCTGCACCTGCACTGTGAGCAGACTGTAAAATCACTGTAAATTAATCAGCACCGACCTCAAATGGGCCCTTGCGCTACCAGCCATTCCTCCTACAGTGTTTCCCTCATAACTCCACCATCCCAATCTCTGCAACAATGATTTCAAACATTCACCATCCCCCCCTCACACCTGCAGCCCGCTCCCTTCTCTTTCATTCTCAATAGAGGACCCTGCCTCCTATTTTGTAAAGAAAAACACAGGTGCAGAGCCCTCCCTCTCATGCTACAACTCATATGCTTGCCTGCCTCTGCACCTATTCTGGACTTCTTCCCTTCTGATACAACAGAGGACCTGGTCATCCTCCTAGATAAAACCAACCGTGCCATCAGTGCTTTGGATTCTAACTCCTCCAGTCCTTTCCAGACACTTAGAAACATCAATTATCCCATTTCTTGCTTCTATGTGTAACTTTTCTTCAACTGGATCCTTCCCAGTGGTTCTTGAGAATGCTCACAACTCTCCCATTAAAACATTTTCTGACATGACATCTCCCTCCAACTACCACTCTCTCTCTCCCTTCCCCTTCATAGTCAGAATTATCCAGGGATGCATTTATGCTCAACTCTGCATTTCTTTTCTTCAGCCACCTCCAGTCTGACTCCCACCTCTCCTCGATGACCTTATCAGCCCCTGCTAGGGTTACCAATGATCCTTGTCACTCTGTCTTATTTATAAATGGAAGACTGTGTTCTCGGAGACATATTTTGAGTCACCCTTGACCTTTCTTTTCTTTTGACCCATAAACAGCTGACCCTTGAACAACATGGGGATTAAAGGCACCAGCCCCCCCACAATTAAAAATCCACATATAGCTTTTCACTCCCCCCAAATTTAACTGTTAGCAGCCTACTGTTGACCAGAAGCCTTACTGATAACATAAACAGGGTTGATTAACACTTATATTGTATGTTGTATGTACTAAATACCATACTCTTACAATACAATAAAGTAGGCTAAAGAAAAGAAAATGCTATTAAGAAAATCATAAGGATGAGAAAATACATTTTCAGTATTGTACTGATTGAGAAAATCCACGTGTAAGTGGACCCACGCAGTTCAAACTCATGTTGTTCAAGGGTCAACTGTACATTAAATGTGGCATGGTGTCCTATCAAATATCACCTTTTAGTTCTTTAATGTGCAGTGCTCCTTCCTGCAACAGGCTCATCTCACATGTTGTTCCTTGGTCTGAAACTATACCACCCACAACTCCCTGCTGCCTCAGCAGCTCCTACTCCACCTTCAGATATCATCTCAACCATTACTGCCTCTACGTGCATATACATACTCCTCCTCCCACTGGGGACTGGGGGACACAGTGGGTAGTGTTGGCAATGCGGGTATTATCAGTTTCTGGCTTGCTAACTGTGGTCCCAATCACCAAAAGAGGAAAGAATACCAGGTTTGCTCAGGAAGACTGAACATGGTAAGTTTAAAATGTTTTTGGGGCACCTGGGTGGTGCAGTTTGTTAAGCATCCAACTCTTGGTTTTGGCTCAGGTCATAATCTCATGGTCCTGCGATCAAGCTCCACATCTGCTTGGCACTCTCTCCCTCACCCTCTGCCCCTCCCCCGCCCTCTCTAAAATAAATAAATAAATAAGATCTTTTATAAATAAATTAATTAATTAAAAAGGGGTGCCTGGATGGCTCAGTAGTTAAGCGTCTGCCTTCAGCTCAGGTCATGATCCCAGGGTCCTGGGATGGAGCCCTGCATCGGGCTCCCTGCTAAGCAGGAAGCCTGCTTCTCCCTCTCCCGCTCCCCCTGCTTGTGTTCCCTCTCTTGCTGTCTCTCTCTCTGTCAAATAAATAAATAAAATCTTTTAAAAAATAAATTAAATAAATAAATAAACAAACAAAATGGTTTCACACATCCAAGGAAAGGTGACAAATGGGAGCTGGCTATATGGGTCGAGAGCCTAGTCACTATCAGGAGGTCTGAACAAGGGACTTAAACTTCACCTGGCTGAGATTTCCTGAGGTTGAGGCTCTAAGACATCAACATTTAAAACCTGGATAAAACAGGATGAGCCTACAAAGATACTGAGAAGGAATGGCAAGAAAAGTAGTAAGGAAAAAAATTACTCATGTATTATAATTTTGCAATTATTTGTGTAATAATTTCACTGATGTCTGGTTCCACTACAAGATTATAAACTCCACAAGGACAGGAGCCATGCCTGTTTATACAACACCTAACATGGTATCCTTCACACAGCAGGTGTTCAAAAACAAGGTTACAGATGACGGATGGATACTGATCTAAACAAAGTTAAATAGATTCGTTCACGGCAGACCTTCTCTGAATATGGTTTTTAAGAGTGCCTGCATTGAATGAATAGAAATTAAAGAAGATATGAAGGTAAAGTCTGGGAGAACACTTAGAAAAGAAAGATGTATCCAGGATCTTTGTTATAGCAATAGTGCCTTGCTTACCTGAATAAAGTTACTATATCCTCTTTAGTTGTTACTACATCCTCCTCTGGAAGCATACTCAAAATTGCAGCTTTCAAGAACACATATGTTGCCTTGAGGAAAAGGAGAGAAGCAGCTAGTTATAGGGCATCTCTAGGTACATGACATTTCTATCTTGCAAGTCGGGAATGACCTACAAACTGTTCAGATGTAACATTTAAAAGGCATCAAAGAAATAAAAGGAACTGAAGTCTTATACTGCCTATTCCTATTCGGAATAACACTTTTCAGTTAATTTTGACTATTTTCCTATTACACAACTGTAGCATTTATGGGCAAGAAAGCACACAGAATGAACAAGAAATCATCTCATTTCTCCCAACTTCTCACAAATAGATCAGAATCAATTTTAATTATTACGAAAAGCCTTGTCATCAGGGCATCATAAAATCTACAGAAAAATTATCAAGACTGTTGATACTGAATAACTTTTAAATGTAAGTGCATTTCATCCTCAGAGGTAAAACCTCTTTGTTAAAAAGCACTGTTTGGATGGCTTTTAAAGCATGTAGTGCTAAGGACAGTGCTTATAAGCAGTAGGTACTTAATGCCTATTTCCTCCTTTGATGAATCCCTAAGTTGAGAAAGTAGTGTTGATGTCATACTTCTGACACTACATCAACATTTTTAAAGAAAAATCATCCTGGACACTTACTGGCAAACAGAGAATAGTAATGAAAGCATAGCACTTTACCTTGGACCATTTACTTTCTTTGCAAAGCAGATCGGAATAATAATATGCCTCCATCCAGTTTTGTTGGAATACATAAATCCACATCAGCTCCCAGTAACAGAGATGGTGAAATTGTTTCCATTCTTCTTGAACTGAAATGCATTTTCGAAATATCTCTTGTGCCTATAAGTCAATTGCATAAAGCTGATCATCCAGATATTACACAAGGAGATAATAACCTAATGGAAAAATACATAAATCACTTTGTACAAAAAGAACAAAAGCATCGCTCATTAAACCACTCAATGTGATGATACATGTTCCTTTCCCTACATGCAATTAAGTTCTGCCTCTTGATTTAGCTTTGTGAGGGGGCTGTGAGACTTTATATGTGGGAGAAGTGAAGTTCCTTCCCAAGGAAGATATAAAATGCAGAAGTCCTTTACCAAAGGACTGAAAATAAAAGTCAGAACTCCCAGAAGTTAAAATACACCTTAAACAAAGTTAAAGGCAGACTGGGAGAAGATATCACTACATCCACAACTGGCCAAAATTAACCCTTATCATACAACAATTTAATAAAATCCTTTAAAAAAAGACAACTCAATGGGGAAATTGTCAAAGATATGACTAGGTAATCAGAGAAAGAGATATACAAGTGACAAACACACATGAAGAAATCTGTAAACTGAAAAATATAAACTTAAAAATTAGATTTCTGGGGCACCTGGCTCAGTCGGTTGAACATCTGACTTTTGGTTTCGGCTCAGGTCATGATCTCACTATCCTGAGATCAGGCCCCACGTCGGGCTCCAAGCACAGCACAGAGTCTGCTTGTCCCTCTCTCTTCCACTCTGCCTCCCCGCCCCACTCCTGAACGAGTATGTACATGCTCTCTCTCTCTCCCTAAAATAAATAAATAAAATCTTTTTAAAAATTAGATTATCATATTTTGGCTATGACCTGGGCAAAAATACAACAGATAATGTGCAGACTTGCCAAAGTGCATTGGAAACAAGTATTCTTGTATCTTTGTAGGAGTTGAAATGGAATAACCTTAGTTAGAAGGTCAATTTGGCTAAATTTAACAAAATGCAAACATCTTTGACCTAGAAATCCTGATAATCAGAATCTGTCTTATATAAATATACCTGTGCACAGAAATATACACATGACGATGTTTACAACACTATTTATAGTAGCCAAATGTCTATCAATAGTGAACTGCTTTACTAAGTATCATATATCCATCTCATGGAATGAAATCCAGCCATCAAAAAGAATGCAGGAGATTTAGATATACTGACCTGGAAAGAAATCCAAGATGTATTGTAAGTAGAAAAAAAAAAAAAAAAAAAAACAAATCAAAGAAAAATACGTATGTTTGACCTCATTTGTGTAGAAGAAAATTATTTGTGTGTATACGTATATGAAAAGCTCCATAGTCGTCTTCTTCAAGAGAATTAGCGAATGATTTCCTTTGATGAGGAGTATGTGCAGTACAGTGAGGCTGTATCTTATTCAGGGGCTCGATCCCAAAGTCAATATGCAATACAGAAACTGCACTCCCTTAAAGGTGCCCACTTGTATTTTGTATATTCTACTCCGAGCTGCCTCACATACTTAATGTGTAAGTATAGACTGTATTCAGTAATCTACATATAGAAATGCATACACAAAATTAAAGTGGGGCGTTTTAATAACACATGTCATCTTTACTTCTGTCTAGTGCATACAGCTGAATTTTCTTATGCTGAATGAGTGTGACACAACTCCACCTTACAGACAACTCCCCAAATTACTCCCCCCAAATAAATTACCTCCTCCACATTCCCTTTGAGCAGCTCTATCCGGGCATGATAAAACAACATGAGGGAGCCCTGGGGAGAAAGGAATCAGAGAGACTGATCAGTGGTCAGCCCCGCCTGACAGGTTATGGCTGAAACATGTACTTGAAATTCTAAGCATACGTTTGGGAACTGCTGGAGGAAGGGTGCAAGAAGACTCTCTGCTTCCACAACATTCACTTCTCCTGTACCTAGAAATTTAACAGGAAAAGCCTCAGTCTTCACAACAGGGTAGATACTTAAAAGTAATTCTCCACATTTCAGTAAAATATAGCAAACACCTATTCATGGAAAAGATAAGAACTGTTAATTTGGCAAGACAAGTCCCACCCATGACTTTAGTTTAAGAAAGCTCTAGGACCGACTAATTCTTAAGAATGGAAGGAGTTATCGTTGAGTCCTAATTGGGCTTTCTGGTTTTCAAAGCAATATTAACTTAGCCCAAAATTTAATTTTCTACTCAAAAAGAAATCTTATATGAATATGCTAAAACAGATCAACTTAAACAAATTTTACAGAATGTTTTTAGCAGAGAACAGATACAAAATATTCAGGGAAAGAAACCCTCCACCCCCTCTGCCAAATGTTACTATGACAAATGTCACTATTTTGCATCTTTACTCAAAAAAAGAAAAAAAAGTAAACAGATACAGACTGCTAGCTCTTAGTGATTTTTTTTCTAATTGTTTTAATTGAAATATAATCAACAAACAATGTTATGTTGGTTTCGAGGGTACAATCTAAATTTTTTACTTACTCAGATGAAAGGTAATCTATCTTCAATGACATAAAATGTAATCGGTCCTTACCAAGGATTAGGGAGATGTAAGTATGAAAAGCTAGTATAGTTAAGCAGCACAGCGGAGACCTCATGCTTCTTCCTGATGCACCTTCCTGTAACTGCAGGAGGCCCAACTCCTGCGGGAAGCAAATGCATTTCAGAAGGAGAAAACATGACTGAAAAATCACATTCAGATACTACAGAGGCAGAGGCCAAGTTCCTGTGTCCCCCCCTCCAAGAAGGTGGGGTTTATTTTTTAAGAGCTTAGAATAGGGGCAATGCCTGACCAGAAACAAAGTTTACATTTTATTTATTTATTTTTTTAAAGATTTTATTTATTTATTTGACAGAGAGAGAGACAGCAAGAGAGGGAACACAAGCAGGGTGAGTGGGAGAGGGAGAAGCAGGCTTCCCGCGGAGCAGGGAGCCCGATGCGGGGCTCGATCGCAGGACCCTGGGATCATGACCTGAACTGAAGGCAGAAGCCCAACCACTGAGCCACCCAGGCGCCCCACAAAGTTTACATTTTAAACTGACATAAGGGGGCGCCTGGGTGGCTCAGATGGTTGAGCGTCTGCCTTCGGCTCGGGTCATGATCCCAGGATCCTGGGATGGAGTCCCGCATCGGGCTCCTTGCCCGGCGGGGAGTCTGCTTCTCCCTCTCCCTCTGCCTCTCCCCCTGCTTGTTCTCTCTCTGTCTCTCTCGCAAATGAATAAATAAAATCTTTAAAAAAAATAAACTGACATAAGATGATCTCACAAATTCTTTCATATTATGTGATTCTACGGAGAGGACAAAGGCAGTGCTCATTTCATAGAAATGTTGTATTTCTCTGGTAAAAATATTAATTTATTAAAACATGTTGAGGATCTAAGTGCAAGGCATTATGGTGGGTATGAACAAATACAGGTTTTTTTTTTAAACATTTTTTATTTAAATTCAATTAATTAACATATAATGTTTTATTGGTTTCAGAGGTACAGGCCTGTGATTCATCAGTCTTATATAATACCCAGTGCTCATTACATCACATGCCCTCCTTAATGTCATGAACAAATATAGTTTTGTCTTCAAAGGTAATTTGTCCATCAAACAGGTAAGACACTACACGAACACACGGTTGTATTAGAATATGGTGAGTGCCAAAGGAAAGATAAATGATTCTGAGTCAGGAATACTTGAGCCTCACTGGGAGAGAATAAGGGAGAGTTTGAGGAATAGCTGACATTTATCTCAAACCTAATGGATGGAGAGGCTCTCAAGAGAACCTTATTTGAGAGGCTGCTGGCTAGGGAGGACATCCAAAATAGAGAATAGCAGCAGCACAGAAAACAGAAAAGCACAGGACCTGTCTGGGGGGATAAATAACAGCTTCTTACACTTGTCCTCATATAGTTCTCAAAACCTGCCCTCTTCACTAACAGGGACAGCTTTTGCAATAAGGCAACCCTGGTAATAGCATATTGAGTGTTAGGTTTAATTAATGTTATACATTACAAAAACAACCACACGGAACTATAATGAATGAGACTCCTGGAAAACAAAATTTCCTTGCTTAGTTTTATCATGAAACTTATAAAAGTGCAAGGAAACCCAAAATACTGTAACTATACTTGATCCATGTGAAACAAAAAACATGAGACATGGAAATCTAGCCTAATTTCCTGGTTTTACACAACACTCTGGGGTTGCTAAAAGGTTAAGGAAGAATATTTTAACCACACAAGAGTACTAAAGTCCAGCAAGTAGCAATGTTAGTAAAACAAAATTTTTAATCCCAGAACTTAGGTAACAAATATAAAAATTTTTAGCTTTCAATAGCAAAACCATCTCAGCTCCTGAAAAGTACTATCAAGACCCCAATGACTTTTTACTGTCCTGCAAACAAATTGTCAGTAATTGTCATGCTGGTCATGAGGATGTGCTGCATTGCCCTTGTATTCAGTAAATAATGTTTTATCTTTCCTGTCAAAATCAAGATAAAATTAAATGTGTACCCTGTTTCCTGAAAATCCTATAAATTCTAGTAGTCTGATAATCCGTGCTGGTAAAAGGGAGAGCATCTGCAAGAAGAAAAAAAAAGCATATTTGTTAGTGTATCTACAGATAAATATTAACCTCAAACAACTTAAAGTTTTAATAATTCAGTAATATGAAATATTAGAACCAAGTCTGAATCACTATACCTATCTCAATCATCACATATTGCACATATGACTTAATTTCATTTAGCTAAGACAATGAACCTAAAAAATTTTAAAAAACAAAACACACAACAATAACAACAAAAACCACAGCCTTTTCAGGACACTCTAGAGATTACTTGCTCCTCCTATGTGCAGTGATTAAGTGCTGAGAAGGTAATCCCTCAGTGCCCACTTCCAAACAAGATCTCTTTTAACCTCCTTTTCCAGAAAGCAAGTCTGTTGAATTCTGCATAATATGCAGGCATCACCCAAAAGTGAAGAGCATGGCACTACAGTTGCTTTCTAGCACATCCCTGGGGAGCAGCGGGGAGGGGAAAATCCAGCCAACGCAAGAACAGGTCACCTGCTTGTTCACTTTGCTTGGAAGGAGAAATGGCCACATGTGTGATTCTATACGGATTCATCGGCTGGAGCCAAAGGTTTGGCTGGATGGTCAGGGATTTGGAAGGAATATCATTGGAATATTAATGACAAGGAAGTCTAGGGAAGAGCACAGACCTCTCTGAATGAGCAAAAAACATGAAGATATTTGTGTCCAATATGACTGTTCACCAAAGCCTGACCTCAGGAGAGGAGGATTTAAATAATCAAGTGAATACGGTAATGACCTGTTCTAACAGCCAGCCAGCCTCTTTCCTCAGCCACCCCATCATTGCCAACTGGGCTCGTGAACTAAGTGGCCGTGGTGATGTACACACTCGTGTATATTATTCCCTTTACCACTGCATTTTCTCATTAGTTCCAGTCAAACCTTAATAAATTTCAAAATCTCTAAATAACATATTACAATTTGACAAATATCTACTCAAACTCTTTGTCGCCCTCACAGCATCAAAATCATGCCTCAAGCTATATGGCTACTGCCTCACCCATTTTCAATTCCAGAGCCACCATTGCTAAAGCAACAATATTTCTGATGTGGAAATGGAACCGGATTCCAAACTCCTTATTACCAAGTATGTTGCTAGTCCAGGCAGAGTGATGCATGCTTCTCCTCTTGTACAATCCAAACCTACTCTGAGCATGTGCAGAACTTTACAACGCATACTGGCCAAAGTCACCACTGGGTCACAACACAAAAAAAACTGATCCCACTCTAGCGACTTGTCAACCAAACCCAGGTAAAGGTTCACACACAGTAGAGAAGGCACTGGAAACCTTAGGTTCTTTTATTTTTTATTTTTTTTTAAAGATTTTATTTATTTATTTGACAGAGAGAGAGACACAGCGAGAGAGGGACCACAAGCAGGGGGGAGTGGGAGAGGGAGAAGCAGGCTCCCGGCAGAGCAAGGAGCCCGATGCGGGGCTCGATCCCAGGACCCCGGGACCATGACCTGAGCCGAAGGCAGACGCTTAATGACTGAGCCACCCAGGTGCCAACCTTAGGTTCTTTTAAAAAGGCTTCTGGCAGCTTTACAATTATTTACTTACCAAATTAAAGGCACCAATTCCAAGCTTGACACCCCCTTCAAACTCATAGAAGAACTGCTGTTCAACTTTGTTCTTCTGAATTACATGCAGGATAGAAAGACATTCTCTGGATTGAAGACAAAAGTTATTGCGTAAGTTTTACTATGGCTCTGAAAATTAATGTGAAGTCAAATTTCACACTGACACGCTGTAAGATAAATGTCATTAGCCAAAATGCTCCGGGATTTTTCAATGGAGGCGGCTGTGCTGAGTTTAACCTTAAAGGCAACTCGGGTAATAGTCATTAAGGAAAAACTGACACACCCATTTCTGCCTGGTTTATCAGGACCAGTTTTTCTGGGCTGAAACGAGACAGGGTTCGAACATCAGCACGCAGGACTCCAGAGCCCCAGGACCACAGAGCTGTGACCTCACAGCTTTCCAGCAAAGTCTCACAGAAGACTTCTCAGGGGTGCTCCGTCTCTTGGTTGCTGTGCACGCTTGAGCAACCCTACCTTCTGCCAAGTACCTGAGGAGCTGCTGCCAAAAAGATGTGAATTTCAGTGGGATGGCCATGATCTCAAATAGACCAAATAACTTAGAGCTTGCCAGTAGGAAAGGCTGAAAGAGGACAGCAAATTCCATCAAACTGCACCATTTGTCTTTCTTCTTTCTACTCCATCCAAGCAAATCTTTCCGATTTCTCATTTCAATTTCTTTTCTGTGCATTTCCCCCCTTCCCTTCACATCTTCAAAAGGCAAATACTTAATCAGAGAAAGGCAAATTAAAACAATGACAAAGAGATAAAACTTGGTAACGAACAGGAACTGCTTACCAAATTGACAAATATTTTTTTAAAGGCAGTAAGAAATAACCAGACGTTAGGTATCACCTTTTGTAATATAATTATAAAGCGTACAACTTCATTTATGATGTAGTCTAGCCAAATTTATTTAACCTGAATCCAGTAAGCCTACAGATCTAATTGCCAGCTTATAGGAAATATTAAGCGCTAAAAGAATGCTATGGACTGAATTAATTATGCCCGCCTCCAAATTCATATGTTGAAGCTCTAAGCCCCAGTGTGAGGATAGATGAAGATAGGGATTTTTAGGAGGTAATTAAGGGTAAGGTCCTAATCTGAAAAGACGGGTGACCTCCGAAGAGAAAGAGAGAGAGAGCATCTCTCTCTTGGCCCTATAAGGGCTGAGTGAGAAGGTAGTTATCTGTCTGCAAGCCTGAAAGAGAGCTCTCTCCAGAAGCTGATCATGCTGGTACCCTGATCTTAGACTTCCAACCTCCAGAACTGTGAGAAAATAAAATTCTGTTCTTTAAGCCACCCTGTCTGTAGTATTCTGTTACGGCAGCTTGAACTAACTAAGACAAAGAACAAGCTAAATGAAAAGTCAAGAAAGCCATCAAACAAATCCATGGGATATTCTGCAGGACAACTGGCTCGGGCTTTTCAACAACCATCATGAATATAGAGACTGTTCTAGAATAAAAGATATTAAATGGACATAAAAAGGGGATGCAGTAGACAGTCTTGTGTTGCATCCTGGTATAGACATACCAGCAGTAAGAGAAATTTGGGGCCAACCAGGAGAACGTGAAGATAGACTAAGTATTACATGAAATGAAGATTTATTGACATGGAAAAGTAAAGAACACTAACTGAAAAAAGCAGGTTACAAAAGAGTATGCACATTAAAAAGAACATATATCTTTAGATTTGGATAGAAAAAATTCTGAAGTAATATATACTAAGGTTTTGCAGCCATTATCACTGTGTGAAAAGAATATGGAGTATGTATGTTAATAGCTGCTCACCTACATTCCTAAATATATATGCCACTTTTGTGATAATAAAGCATTATTTTAATTTTTTTAATGGAAAACCAGTGCTGGCAAAGGAAAGAACAAATAGACATATTCATCTACTTTGGTAAAAGGTAGTTATAGTATGGAGATTGGCAAATTATGGGGACATAAGCATGCTCATTCATTCATTTATTGTCTATGGCTATTTATACTCCAAATAGAGTTAAGTAGTTGCAACAGAGATCTTATGACCCACAAGCCAAACATATTTACCATCTAGCCCTTTAAGAAAAAGTTTGCCAACCCAATTATTTTTCAGAATAATTTTGCAATATATATCAAAAATCTTAAACACAGGTGTACTTTTGACCCAATAAATCCAATTTTATTCTAAGGAAATAGCATGGATAAACACAAAACTTAACTGTAAGGAGAGATACTGTATTACTATTTATAATGAAAATGTATAAACAAACTAAATAGGCAACAATGGGAAATTAAGAAGAGTCACATGAGTGCATATATTTATACATACACACGTGTGGTGTACCCACATAATAGAATGCTATGTAGCCATTAAAACCCATGATGAACTAAAAGCATTTGATGACCTAAATTTTTGTGACATGAAGTGAAAAAGGAAATTTCAAAATGACATGAAGTATATGATTTCATTACATAAAAAGATAATTATATATGCTCATATGCACGCATTAAGAATGCAAACATGAAAATATCAATAGGATGGCAGGAGATAGAAATGATTTTCAGAAATCTTTTCTTTTTTTTAGAATTCTTTTTTAGTCAAAATATAAATGTTCTATTTTTTTATTATTATGTTATGTTAATCATCATACATTACAACATTAGTTTTTGATGCAGTGTTCCATGATTCATTGTTTGCGTATAACACCCAGTGCTCCAAGCAGAATGTGCCCTCTTTAATACCCATCACCAGGCTAACCCATCCCCGCACCGCCTTCCCCTCTAGAACCCTCAGTTTGTTTTTCAGAGTCCACAGTCTCTCATGGTTCATCTCCGCCTCTGATTCCCCCCCTTCATTCTTCCCTTCCTGCTATCTTCTTCTTCTTCTTTTTTTTTTTAACATATAATGTACTATTTGTTTCAGAGGTACAGGTCTGTGATTCAATATGACCTCACTGATATGAGGAATTCTTAATCGCAGGAAACAAACTGAGGGTTGCTAAAGTGGTGGGGGGGGTGGGAGGGATGGGGTGGCTGGGTGATAAATGTTCTATTTTCTGATAATAGATGATTGTTACAAAATTTTCAAATAACATGGAGACGGCATAAGTGCCCCTGCATGACTATCATGCAGAGAGATAGTCACTGTTAACAGCCTGGTACATAACCTTCTAGGTGGTTTCATGCTTTAGTAAGAATCCAATCTTTAAAAACCACAAATGGGATTATATAGTATATACTGTCCTGTAAGTTATATTGATGATTTTTCCATGAAAATGCATGAGAGCTACCTTATTTTTAACAAGTGCGTATTATCTTATTCTATGGAATAATTTATTTAACCAAATTCCGTTGTTAAATATTTACATTGTTTCCAAATTTTCCATATTATAAACAATGTTGCTAAAAGTGTGCTTGTACATTCATCAAGTACTTTTCCTACATCAAGTACTGTAATTATAGTTAATCTATCACAACTATCCTTAGGATAAATTCCTAGAAAAGGGACTTCTGAGATCAAAGGTGATACACTTTCTTAATTTTGATACATACTGTCAGAACATCCTTCAGGAAAACTCTTATCAGTTTAGATTCCCACCAACTTATGAGCTCCTCACACTGTCATTTTCCCTGAATCATTTGTATCACATTTCCATTTGTATTTTTTATTATGGTATATTTTGCCCTGACAAAAACTGAAATGTTTATTTGGTCAAGTCAGTCTTTTATGGTTCCCGATTTTGTCACACTCAAAAAGGCTTCTGAAATTGACATCATGTATCTGCTGATACGATACACTACAGAAAGACACAATATCACTTGTATGGTATTCTTGCCATAGATGCGAAATCTGGATGTAATCATGAAGAAACATTAGATTAGATTAGTCCCCGCTGAGAGACATTCTACAAAATAACTGCCCAGTACACTTCAAAAATGTCAAGATTATAAAAATAAAGAAAGACTGAGGGACACTTCCAGATTAAAAAAGAGTGAAGAAACATAACTAAATGCAACATCCCCAACCCTGAATTCAATTCTGAGCCAGAAAAAGGACATTAGTGGGACAATTAGAGAAATCAGAGTAAAATCAGTGGAGTAATTGATAATACCATATCAATGTTAGTTTCTTGGTTTTAATAATTATTACTGTGGTTCTATAAGATGTCAACATTTGTGACTCTGGATGAAGAATATATAAAAATTCTTTGTGAAAATCCTGAAGTTATTTCAAAGTGAAAAAAATTTAAATAAAAGTTTAAAGGCTTTTGTGTTTTAGGCTATAAAAAAATTTTCCTTATGTTTTCACTACTACCCTTTGAAAAATATTTTAATATTAGAGAAGCCTGGGTGGCTCAGTCAGTTAAGCATCCAACTCCTGGTTTCAACTCAGGTCATGATCTCAGGGTTGTGAGACTGAGCCCTGTGTTGAGCTCTGCTCAGCACAGTCTGCCAGGGATTCTCTCTCTCTCTCTCCTCTTCCCTCTACCCCTCCTGCTCACGTGTGCTCTCTTCTCTCACACAAAAATAAATGAGAGAGAGAGAGAATGAGAGAGAGAGCTTGAGGGGGGGAGGGTCAGAGGGAGAAGCAGGCTCTCTGCTGAGCAGGGAGCCCCATGCGGGACTCGATCCCAGGACTCCAGGATCATGACCTGAGCTGAAGGCAGTCGCTTAACCAACTGAGCTACCCAGGCGCCCTTAAAAAAATTTTTTAATATTAAATATACATGGAATTTATTTTCATGCTTTTTTTTCCAGAATGAAGAACCAATTGTCCCAAAAAGTATCTATTTTTCCCACTATTTTGAAAGAGACCTATGTATACATAGGAATTTCACATATTTTTAATTCCCAAGTAAATGTCTGTGTGTATGTACAAAAGTACATGCATGCACACACTGATAGGTTTGTGCCATTTTAAGTCTACTTGAATCCATTACAGTTTTTAAGTTTTGATGACTAGAAAAGCAATTAGCTCTTTAACATCCTTTTAAATCATCTGAAAGTATTTGTTTACTCAAAAATTTTATTTATTTATTCATGAGAGACAGAGAGAGAGAGAGAGAGAGGGAGGGAAGCAGAGGCAGAGGGAGAGGCAGGTTTGCTACTCAGCAGGGAGCCCAATGCAGGACTCGATCCCAGGACCCTGGGATCATGACCAGAGCCGAAGGCAGATATTTAACCGACTAAGCCACCCAGGCATCCATATCATCTAAAAAGTATTTCAAGAGGGGCGCCTGGGTGGCTCAGCCAGTTAAGCGTCTGCCTTTGGCTCAGGTCATGAACCCAGGGTCCTAAGATTGAGCCCTGCATTGGGCTCCTTGCTCAGCAGGGAGCCTGCTTCTCCCTCTCCTACACCCTCTGCTTGTGTATGCGCTCTCTCTCTCTCTCTCTCTCTCTGTCAAAAGAAAAAGAAAAAAAAAAACCTTTAAAAAAAAAAAGGTATCTCAAGAGGAAAACTAAAAACAATTGGTCAATTTCCCAAAACTGCCCCCTACCTCCATGATTTTGAATGGAATATAATTTTATAAAATCACCTTGGGTAAAATTATCTCTTAAAATACTAAATCTTGGTTCTGCTCTCACTAATGGGGATCTGCTTCTAATAATGACACACATACTATAGCTTATATTAGATTAACCTTCCCACAGATAACAATTATAACTTTGGAATTTAAATATATATTTAAAATGCATTTTCAGGCACTGGAAAGTGAAAACAAAAAGTAGTAAGAAACTGGAGAAGAGCTGAACTGTGAAAGATGGAACATCTCTCACACGGACTTTACATTTACGTGGCTAGTCAGCTGAAAATACTCTCGAATCCACTCAACGTGGGATGCATAGAACCAATACAGAAAGCCACAGTCCTATTGTTGGGGCGACTGGGTGGCTCAGTTGGTCAAGTGTCCGACTCTTGGTTTTGGCTCAGGTAGTGACCTCATGGGTCATGAGACTGAGCCCCAAGTTGGGCACTGTGCTCCGGGGGGAGTCTGCTTGAAGATTCTCTCCCTCTGCCCCTCCCCCCATGCTTGGGCGCACCACACATGCTCTCACCCTCTCTCTCTCAAATAAATAAATCTTTATGAAAAAAATTTGACACCGCATTGTGGGTCTTATAATATATGTAAGTGTACTATCATAAGAATAGTATAAAAGACAAGTGGTCAATGAAACTATATATTCACAAAGTTCTTACATTTTATGGGCAATAGTACAATATTAACTCTAAGTTGACTGGGTAAGTTAAGAAGGATATTATAATCACTAGAGTGACCTTTAAAAAAATTAAAGAGGTAAGCTTAGAAATCAATAGAGTGATTGATTACATTAGAATATATATATATTTTTTAAATTTTAGTAATGTAATAAAAGGCAAAAAAGAAGTGAGAAAACCAAATGAGGCAAGAGAACAAGAAAAATGGTGGCTGCAAGCGCAAACGTATCATTTGTTATACTGAATAAAAAAGCAAGACCCAACTATAAACATCTATAAGAACTGCAATTAAAATATAAAAACAAAGATAGGTTTAAAGTATAAGAATATATGTCATGCTACACTTACCACTAATTATAAAAATGCATGAGTAGCTATATTAAAAACAGACTTCAAGACAAATATTTCTTATAAGGAGTTAAGTAGAGACATTTCATAATGATAAAAAAGTTAATTCATTAGGAAGATAAAATAATTAAAATATATATAAACCTAATAACAGAGGCTCTAAATATACAATGCAAACACTGACAGAACTAAAGAGAGAGAAATGGGTGATCTCAGAATCAAAGTTGGAGATTTTGAACTCTGTGAGCAAATGAGAGAGCAACTAGATAAAAATCAGTAAGGATATAAAAGATACAGACAACACTGTGGTCCACCTTTGAATCACTGCAGAAAATTCTATCAAGCAGTGCTGCTCTAGAGTCTGGACCAAAGACATACCTATAATTTTAAATATATAAATTGATTTTAGGAGAGAGAAACTAAGATTATGTAATTAGAAATTATGTCGGTAGCTTTTTTTCAGCTATTTTTTTCAAGATTGCATTTAAACTTAAATTCTGTTGTCCTATAGCACTGAATACATACACAGTAAGCCAAAAAATCAAGTGCATTCTTACCAACAGCAAATAAAACCTAGTCATACTTCATGAGAACTTTGAAGTACGAACTGGACAGAACATAAGAATCATTTAAAAACAAGATCTTAATTTTTAACTTACTTATATATTTGGTAACTTGTCCTAATTTTGAGTCCACCCTTGATGAAGTTGATCATATTTTCATCCTGAAAACAATTCAGTTAAATAATTAGATCACTTAGCAAAAGATTCTTACACTGTACAGTTATGTATTTGTGTGATGAGAACAAAACACTATCTTTTGAGGACATAATTTTTAAATTAAAACATTCTTCTTGCTTTACATTTGAAATGCTCTTCTGTAATTTTCCTTCCAACTTAGATGGCAATAAAAAGAACACATTTTAAAAATCTCTGCATTACTTCAAGCAAGTAATTAAGGAAGTAACCCTTACCACTTAGTGGCCAAATATGTTAGTCCAAATCTACTGTGAAAAACATCATCTAATACGCAATTTTCTTCTGGGTTCAAAAGAATCCAAAATGGGTGATTTAAGGATATGCTCTAAGGACTTTCCAGTCCATCACACTCCAGTAAATGGGATGATGGTTCTTCTTTTGCAGGGTACTTCAGCATTCAGTCTATTTAGCACTGTAAATTTCACTCATATACATTTCTAGAAGAAAAATTACTGATCTGGATTCTAAACTGATCGTCACAATATGCAGTTTTGTTTTGGAGAAAAAAAAATCATTTCACTTTTCTTTGCCCGATGGTCATCAACCACAAAGTTGAGGCAGAGGGCCTAAATGAATTATCATTTTCAGGGTCAGCATTCTAGGATTCCAAGAGAATCTCTTAATAAATTATATCAAAACCTGCTCAAAAGAAGTTAATCTAACAGTGCGTAATGGAGACAGTCCCATATTTCACATTTCCAAGGAGAATATTTTTCTAATCTATTGATAATGGAGAGATGCTCTGGCATTTATTTCCTGTGCACTTCAGCATCCTTCTAAAGCAAGAGGAAAATTTACTTCAGCTTACAAATTTCATTAAATATTAAATCTTTACCATTTAAATTATTCTAAGAATCAATAAATACAAAATTCACTACACAACTTAAATGTTTATCGTCTTATTTAAGGAATCTTATGATTACACAAGTTCCAAGATTGGCCAGGAAAGAATTTCCAAAATCACATTAAAATCTGCCTCAAATAATAATATTTCGTTTCATGATTCACCAAACATTTACTGAATGCCTATTTTACACCAGGCATCTGAATGCAACATCAGTCAAAAGCAATACAAGGTGCTAAGGGCTGGAGTCATGCACACAGAAGGAGATATGCACAGGAGGTGAGGAGAGCTCAGAGCAGGGGAGGGGGTGACATGGAGAGGTCCACAGAAGCTTCCTGGAAGCATCGGGGCTTAAGGCACAAAAAATGATTGGGAAGTGGCCAGATGAAGGAAGGCAAAGCAGATGCGAACCTTGCGAGCCAGGGAATACTCAAGCGGAAGGAAAGGCAAGGAAGCATTAACGATCATGGCATGCTTGGCCATCTGTGCTTAGGTAAGTCAGCGCTGCCACAAAGTTCCCACAAAGACAGAACGAAGGAGTAAGAAAGCTACCTCTTCCCGTGGGGTAAGAGGGGAGGAGGGAATGTGGGAGAAGATACCAGTTTAGTTTGAAAAAGCCTCCCCCCCTTGCTGATATTCTGATACGGGACCACTGCCATCGTCCGTGAGAGGGACTCAGAGCTGAAGCAGAGCCATGAGGGGGTGAGGGTCTCATCCCTGAGAGGGCGCTCAGCTGCACAACGGACAATGAGCTGGAGGCTAAGAAATTAGAGCCAGAGGGTCACTAGGTCGCTGTGCCCTCTGGAGAAGAGCTGAAAAACACCCCCACTAGAACACTCAAGAAGGAAGAGATGGCGCTGCTAAATCCTCACAAGGTAAAAGAAACGTGAGCACTAAATGGATATGGAGGCATGAGGAAGAGGGAGGAGTCTTGGATATCTCCCAGATGTTTAATTACAAGTCCCCACATATAAAATAAGATTTCAAATCCCAGATTTGACTGTCAAATCCCCATTTGGAAAACACATCAGAAAAACCGGAGGGCCTCCATGACTAGCATTATGTTTCCCGAGGCAGTAAGAATGAGGTTTTCAACCAGACTTCATAATACATAGGGTTTTAGGAAACAGGGTCATAGACCAGATTGGTTCAATTTTACTTAACCGGAATCCAACCTAAGAAGTCAATCTCCAAGAAAAAAAAAAAAAAAAAAAAGGAAAGCAACTCTCAATACAATGTAAAACATTGTGATTGAGGAAGATTTTCAATTTTACAATTGCATTTTTGCTCCCTTCCAATCTTGACCCTACCTCTACCCCCAATGTATCCATCACCACCACCCACGGGGACATGATGTTAAAATCCACGTTTTCTTAGAAGCATTGGAAGATACAATGTCACGCAAGGCGCTGGTTATAACAGTTCCTAGACGTAAAATTAAAATTTCCCTTAAAGAAAGCTATTCATGGTTTGGTTTAATGACTTTTTAAATCTGCTCTTCCAAAGGAAGAAATAAAAGCAAGAAAGGGGCATGAGAATAGAAAGAGGGGCAAAAATCAAATCTGAAGTGTATATGAAAAGCTTGGCACTCAAAGCATGCATACCTGAGCTTTGCTGAATCATCTGGTGTAAGAAGGGAATGGCCAAGGATGAAAATGCCTCTTTGACCCGGGCCTGTAGCCTCTACCACTAGCAAATGCAAAGAGGGATAATCCCACTTCTCATACAGAGAAGCATCCAGAAATTCGGTGCAGTAGTTGCAAAACAGTTCATAAATTTATAAGGCAGTGGGTTCCCAATAGACTGAAATTTGGAACAGACTCCAAGTGCATTTGAGTAGGAACAAAGCTCCCTGGGGCCATTTTTCAGTCAAAGTTTATCAGAACAACAAGTATCTTCCATTACAAATCTAAGTCAAAAGAACGGAAGCACTGACATAGACTGAGCCCCATTTTTTCTGTGTGGTACTGGCAGGCTTCCCCGGCGTACTGATTCGAAGCCAAACATTTATTACCTGCACAAACGTGAGTGCTGCTTTCTGTAGGAGACACTCGGCATAACAGATTTCGGCATGCATTTCCTCTATTAAAAACAAATAAAATTACATTAAGGAAAATCCTATGTCCACAGTAATTGCTCTGAGATGTTCAGGAAAGACTCATAGCTCAAAGAACCCAAGAGAGACACAAAAATCTAGGTTGCTTTGGTACTTCCATAAAAGCAGAATGATGACCTCGGTCCTCAGTCCCTCGGCAAGATTTTCCTAGAACGTGTAAAAGGGTTTAAGGAAGTCATCTTTGGCCCCATTCAAATATAACTGCGAAGAGTCAGGTGCTTGGTGCCAGAGACCTAAACTCAGCTCACAAGAGGAAACCAAAATTTAAAAGTACTTAAAAAAATATTTTTTAACTTAACAGTTACATGTAAGTTTAACACAGTAATAGAAATTGAAAAAACTATCTTAAATTTATGAATTCTAGCTTCTAAAATATGAAGGTATGATAATCACGGCAATGATCAGACACCCCATTAACTTAAAAGAGAAAGCAGCAATTCTCTGAGGTCTGTGAACAAGTATGGACCAGCACGCCCAAGGCATGACTCCTCACACATCGAAGACATGATATAAAAAGAGCTCACACTAGCACAATTTCAGGCTATTTTGATCACCGAGCTATCTAGCACAGGAACAAAGCACTCACAAAAGGGACTCTGTAAAGCCATGTATATCCCAGGGACATATGGAATGCCCCAAAACACATGGCCTGTCTTCCTAAACAATACCTTTCACTTGCAGAGATTGGGGTGGGAGGGAAATCTTTGCATTTTTGCATAAACAAAATTAGCAGATTCCTGTTTTATCCATGGGATGCAAACTGGCATTTTATTTAAGTAAACGAGCTTGGGGGATTTAACAGCTTGGGGTGGAGGAAAGGTTCTGCCGTGTTGTGGGTATCCACCTCTCTCGGCTGCGGGCCACCTCATCTATAAAGTCCAGCTAGTACCGTCTTCACTTCACAGCTAAAGAATCAAATGAGGTGCTGCACAGACCTCACTATGGAGAGTGAGCACTGGATTTTTGTTAGCTACTTTCAGTACGATTACTGCCCTTGATCCACATTGGGCTTTTTGGTAAAAGCTCAGAAAGCAGGACATTTTTATGTGAAGTAAGTAGCTGAAAAATAGGGTCCTTCTGTGTTTGTGAGAATGCTGTTGGGTCAAAGTGGATAAGGGCTAGCGCTGTATTTCTTTCACTCACACACACAGACCCCATCCCCATCCCTGCCATCTGACACACAACAGGCTGGTTCTCACAAACTGGTTCCGATCCCTACCACGCTCATATGCCAAAGGCTGAATTTACAAAGAAGCAACTAGGCAGTGAAGATCCTTCAGCGGCCTGCCTACAGATGGGGCCAGGCTTGCAGAGGCAGGGCCTTCAGCGGCCTGCCTACAGATGGGGCCAGCCTTGCGGAGTCAGGGCCTGTGCACATCCTGGCGGCCGTCACCAGCCAGGGTCTCGGTCCTTCTGAGTCTGTGCAGAGGTCTGAGCAGAAGGATTGGCTGCATCAGGGTTAAGTTAAAGATGGACACACCGCAGAGCAGCTAAAGGACGTGACAAGAAGGCAGAGATAAAAGGCACGAAAATTTGAACTCTGTATACCATATGTAAGCATCCTTCATGTTAAATCCCTTTCACATCCTAAGTACTGCATTTACGTGTCTGTTTTTAAAGGAAATTTGAAAACCATTCAGGGCAATATGCCAGTTCCGAGAGAAGAAAGGGTGTGTTCCATGTTAAACCCACGAAAAGTTTAATATACTGACTCCTGCAGACAACCAGCCACTCAAGGATGTAAATGAAAATTACCAAGAGGAAAAACAAATCACATACTAAAGCTACAATGTTTTGACATGCACCCTTGAACACAAAGTCTGTTTGGGTTGCAGTGACAGCCAAACTCATTAGAAATAAAATGCAACTTAATTTATAAAAGTCATATTCCTTCACTCTGGTTGACTTATATTGGGCAGTTCCCCAGTTCTCAAAATTAACCATTTGGCACTTATGAATAGATACCTTACCAGAACATCTCTTAATTATAAATTCCTTAGTCTACTGAAGGAAATAGCTTCACCCTGTGCTAAAATGTTAGCTAAGCATGCCTTTGGATGTAAAAGTCTAAATAAACCTGTTTTTTCAGAATACGCTATAGTCACAAGCTAATTTATGTTTACTGTTTTCTAATTAAGACTTTTCAAAGCAGTTTTAGGTTGGCAACAAAACTGAAGAGAAGGTACAGAAATTGCCCATGTATCCCTTGCCCCATGCATGCTTAACCGCCCCCTGATGAACTGATGAACTTCTGTTGACACATAATCACCCAACAATCCATAGTTCATGTTATAGTTCCTTCTTGGTGATGTACATTCTATGGGTTTGGACAAATGTATAAAGACATGTATCCATCATTGTGATATCATACAAAGTTTTCTCACTACCCTGAAAGTCCTCTGTGCTCCACCTATTCATCCCTACACCCCATTCCCCGGCAATCACTTATCTTCTCGCCGTCCCCCCAGTTTTGCCCTTTCCAGAATGTCATATGCTTGGAATCATACAGCATGACACCTTTTCAGATTAGTGTCTTTCACTCAGTAATACACATTTAAAGTCACTCCATGGCTTTTCATGGCTTGAGAGTTCATTTCTTTTTAGCACTAAATAATATTCCATTTGTCTAGATGTACCACAGTTTATTTATCCATTCACCTATTGAAGGATATCTTGGTCGCTTAGAAGTTTTGGCACTTATAAATAAAGCTGCTGTAAACATCCACATGCAGACATAAGTTTTCAGCTCCTTTGGGTAGATACTAAGGAGACTGATTGCTGGATTTATGGTCAAAGTATGTTTAGTTTTGTAAGAAATTGCCAAACTGTCTCCCAAAGTAGCTGTACAATTTTGCATTCCCACCAGCCGTGAATCAGAGTTCCTTTGACTCTACATCTTTGCCAACATTTGGTGTTGTTGGTATTTTAGATTATGGACATTCTAATAGGTGTACAGCAGTATCTCATTGTTTGTTTTCTTTTTTAATAGTTAGTAATAAGTAAATACGTAAATTATTCCAGATTTTCTGAAGTGCCATGTACAAAAACATTATAAAAAGATAAGAACACAGCACCATCTACTTTCAAGATGTCTAAAGAGGAATGATTCATCATTTCCCTCATCCATATGTGAACCTTTTTTTCCCTTTTCTACAAGCCTATCAGAGAAAGTGTGGGGTACAGTGGAAAGAACTGTGGCTTACAGAAAGGCAGATCAGCTTTGAATCCCACTCTGCTACATGGGGAATCCTGGGCCATTAACCCAACTATTGCCAGCGGTTACTTCTGCAGGGTGAGTATGATGGGAAAGAGAAAAAGATTTTCCATTTCCTTTTTATTCTACACTTAAGTACTGAACTTTATGAGTATGATCATGTTTTAATTTTCAAAGACAGGAAAAACTTCATCTTTAAATGAGTCTTACCTTCAGTCAGCTGTTCCAATGATCCCCTAGAAAGAAGACTTGAGAAAGATTCTACAACTGTGCATTTTTTCCTGTATCTGTGGACAATAAGCAGAAGGGGAGATGGGAAACAGAAAGAAAAAATGACAATAAATCAGGCCAGGCTCATTTTCCTTTGACATTCATTTTTGTCACAGTCACACCAAAGAGTTACCAAGGAGAAACTCTAAACCCTGAAGTCTGTAGTGCAGAGACCACCCTTTTTCAACACCGCACACCCAGCGCCAGCACTGGGCTAGCATCCTGTGGGCACTCCATCCGTGCTTACTGGACACGTGTGGACAAACCCACACAAAACAATGAATGCTAACCCTGCCAAGCACCTGCCCTTATCTGTATGGCTGAAATCGGTATTTCTGGGGTAAGAGGTATCCACAGGTTAAGAATCACTTAGAGGGCAGTATTTGGAAACTCTCTTCATTTGTAGGGTTGCAACATAATTACATGAGGACATAGTTTCATGTTAAACTTCACCAATGCTAGTTAACAGCTGTTGCTGGGGTCTTGCTATACACACAGAGCAAAGATTAAAATAAAACTGAAAATCCGTCTCATTTTCACCAACCAGAGGTGTTCAAATATGTCCTTTTAGGCAAATACAGCTCTCCCTTCTGAATAGGCAGCATCTCCCACATAAAAGAAGAGTGTTCCTTGCTCGGCCTCGCATGGCAGGCAGTAGCTGAAATCATCCACCCCAGGGAGACCCTTGAGATGCATGCTGCTGACCCCACAGACATCTCCCTCAGTTCTTCTCAGGAAGGAAGGAAAGGGAAGGAAAGGGAGGGAAGGAAGGAAGGAAGGAAGGAAGGAAGGAAGGAAGGAAGGAAGGA
>NW_027397101.1:17634007-17739496 GCF_003265705.2 Callorhinus ursinus
GGAAGGAAGGAAGGAAGGAAGGAAGGAAGGAAGGAAGGAAGGAAGGAAGGAAGGAAGGAAGGAAGGAGGAAGGGAAGTAAGAAGGGAAGGAAGGAAGGGAGGGAGGGAAAGAAAAGAAAGGAAGAAGAAAAAGGTGGAGGTATAGATGCCAAGTGTTTGGCCAAACAAGAATCAACTATAATTCCTAATAGGAAATTTTAACTCTATTACATAGAACTATGTGAGGCTAGGAAGCTTTGAAGTACAAGCCCCTTACTACAATTGGGGCGAATTTCAAACAGAGCTCTCTCCATCAGGCAAACCACACTCACATTGTCACACAGACATAAAGGTTTGTAGTTTTATCTCAAGTATTTAATTACTCAGTTCATACTTTTGGCAGGTTTGTAATGCGTCCTTCATGGCAGAAATGCCGTTTTGGATGTCCTGCTGCTCGAAGGTCATGACCGCCTGCAACACCACAATAGTACTGTAGCCCAAGGCATGGTACATACTCTCCTTAGCCCTGGGGGCAAAACACAGGGAATTAATACATCCCAACTCAACTTAAAAGCATGCACGTCTTGTCTGATACTAATCAGGAGAAATCCTAGTAAATGCATATGATGACTTTGATAGTGATAACTTGTACTCAGACACCATGATCACTAAAATAATATAGACTGAGAAAGGCATGTCCTAAAAAACTCAAATATTAAGGACTTTCCAAATTAAGCCTACAGAGGCAGCACAGAATGTTCCAGGTTAAAGCAGAAGCCGCCAATTGTTTTGCCCTGTTTCAGCACAAGGGGGCAGCCTGCGGATTCTTTTCTTTCAAAGCAAACCAATTTTTCCCAGTTGAACACCAGGCAATATACTTACTATCTTTAGCTCTGATATAAGTACTAAAATAAAGGCCCCTGGAAATGCATTTTGTGACAGAGAGATTTTGATATATTTTCGGACAGTCATTAAAAAAAAAAAAAAAAAAGCTCCTTTCCATTCCCAGCCAGAGGCCAAAGAAAAGCAAGATTTTTGCGATAAATTAGGTCAGCCACAATGGGCCCAGGCAAAGTACATTTTAGACCTCATATCTAATCTAATCCCATTATCTACAATTCCTTATTAAAGTTCTTGACAATTCCAATTACTAAATTATCAGTTGAGAATTGCTTGGATTCTTTTTTTTTTTTTAAGATTTTATTTACTTATTTGAGAGAGAGAGAGAGAGAGAGAGCACGAGGGGGGTGAGGGGCAGAGGGAGAAGCAGACCGAGCAGGGAGCCCGTCATGGGGCTTGATCCCTGAGCTGAAGGCAGAGTCTTCACCAACTGAGCCACCCAGGGGCCCAGAGAATTGCTTGGATTCTTAAGGGCATTAATTAGTCTTTTTTTTTCTTTAAATTTTTTATTGTTATGTTAATCACCATACATTACATCATGAGTTTTTGATGTAGTGTTCCATGATTCATTGTTTGCGTATAACACCCAGTGCTCCATGCAGTACGTGCCCTCTTTAATACCCATCACCAGGCTAACCCATCCCCCCACACCCCCCTCCCCTCTAGAACCCTCAGTTTGTTTTTCAGAGAAGGGCATTAATTAGTCTTAATGTACGGCACATCCCAGACTTTCGCGCTGTGAAAACCTCACCATTTCTTTCTCAAAACTTCTCATTAGGTCAATCTGTTACAAGATTTAAGATATTAATGCATGATTTTGTTTTTAATTCAAATATAATGCCCAACAGCCCATGGCTATGAAAACAAATGCTGGCCACATTATTCTTTTCCCCCATGGAAACAGTCTAAACATCCTTTGGTAATTTGCAGTTTGGCCTGACTAGTGAGGTCACTGGCTGTTCAAAAAACCCTGCAAGGAGTTAAGATCAGCCTAAAGTTAATCATTTACTGTGGTTTTAAACCTCACATTTTAAACCAAAAGCTCCAAGAGGAAAACGATTCAAGTGGGAAAAACATATGTTAACAGTGAAACTTGCATAAAGATCAGAGGATATAAAATTTGACCAAATAAAATAATCACTTCTTTTCATTCCATGTTACAACAAGCTGGGTGTCTGAGACAGAGAAAAAAAGGAGTCCTGTGTGAAAAAAAACACAAAGGAGACAGGCAGGCAGGTTGAGAAAGGAAGACAGAGAAGTAGAGACAGAAGACAGAGAGAGAAAGAAGTCTGAGGGACTGGCAAGGACAGAGGAAAATGAAGCAGGAGACAGGCAGGGCAGACAAGTGTTGAAGACAACGCTGGACAATTTCCTTCAGCTGTGGACTGTACCATCTATTTTATCATCTGTTCCTAACCTCTGAAATACTCATTGATCACAGCTCCTCTACATCAAAATAGAATCACCAGAGCAGCTTCTCAGGAGGTAATGTAATTTTTTTTTAATTGCAGTGTGCAGTTGACATTTCGGGTGTACGACACAGTGATTTGGCAATTCTATATATTATGCAATGCTCACCACCATGAGTGTAGCTAAGACTGAAAGTCTATGATCAAAATCACATACCCTACTGACCAAAGAAATGAGATTCCTACTATGGGCCCAAGTAACCTTCTAAAAAACTATTATATAAGGTCTAAACTTCATCCAGGCAAGTGACTGTGTTTGAAGGCACAATGTAAGATTATTCCTGTCAAGCTCCAGGCACACTGTAGAGCTGGGGACTGTGGTCAAGGTGACAAGCCCAGTATCAGGGCTGAGCACGGGAGTTGCTGCCACATTCGAAAAATGAACAGGTATTACTAGCTGAAATTAAACTGCTTAACTTGTTTATCACATAAATAGGGAGTCCCAATAACATTTTTTATTATTTTAAATTTCTTTTTAACATTTGAGATTAGCATATTTTAGTTCTTTTTATCCCATTTCAAAGGAAACTTTTTTCAATGATATTTAAGCTTTAGAGACATATCCATAAAAACATTTCACTGAAGAAAGGAAAAGGAAGCTCTACAAAACTACATACAATAACAATATTTGAACACAAATATAAATTAAAATATGAGAAAGAGTCAGAAACTTTCTACTGATTAAATTTGAAAAGACAGATTTCTTAACTGGATATTAAAACTGACCAACCAGTAGGGGGTCTCAACCAAATTAGCTTAGAAATACTCAGGTAGACATGCAGATAAATTAACTGACAATCATGACATCAAAGAAAGAATCATCAGAAACATCTGAAAAATATATATTTTATCTGAAAGAAATACAGTTAATTACCACGGTCGAAGCAATTCTAAGGCATCTGTAAATTTGTTACTTAGAAATAAGTTCAATGCCACCGCACATTCTTCTAGGCCACACTTGAGATCCACCTTGTTTGATGTTGACCTAAAGACCAAGAAAAAAATACACAGTATTTCTATAGCTTTTACTATGAGCATGTTGCTGCACGTGTGTGTTCACATGACACTTTGGAGAAAGAAAGGCCGGAGTTCTAACTCTACCACTTAGTAGCAATGTCTTTAACCTTCTGAAGCCTGACTTGCTCATCTGTAAAATGGGACCACCACCACTGCCTACTTCATGAAGCTGTTGTGAGGATGGAAGAAACTGACAAACAAGGCTCATAGCAGGCACAAAGACCACAAGCGTGGGAACTACCTTTACTCATAGGAGAGGGAAAGTTACTGTGTTTTAGTTTGATCATGCAGGGGGAAAAAACGTGTGTCAGCGGAAAACTATGCATGATTCTCTATACTGTAGAAGAGACCCCTTTGGATTGCTTTTTGATTCCAGGGAACTGACTTGCAACTCCGAAAACTGTGTTTTCTTTTTAAATTAGAGTACAGTGGACACACAATGTTTCATAAGTTTCAGGTGTACAACAGTGATTCAACTTCCCTATAGTTACGCTAGTCTCACCACAAATGTAGCTACCATCCGTCACCACACAATGCTTTTCTAGTATCACGGACTATATTCCCTATGCTGTGCTTTTTATTCCCACGACTTATTTATTCCCTAAGTGGAAGCCTGTTATCTCCCACTCTCCCTCACCCATTTTGCCCATCGACCCACCCCCCCTTCCCTCTAGCAACCATCAGTTTGTTTTCCATATTTATGGGTCTTTTTGTTTGTTTATCCATTTGTTTTGTTTTTTAGATTCCACACATAAGTGAAATCACATGGTTATTCGTCTTTCTCAGTCTGACTTATTTCACTTAACATTATACCCTCTAGGTCCATCTATGCTGTTGCAAATGGCAAGATATCGTCCTTTTCTACGGCTGAGTGATATTCCATTGTACATATACACCACATCTTCTTTGTCCATGTTATCTATGGCTGGACACTTGGCTGTCCGTATGTTCCGTATCTTGGCTATTGTAAATACTGTGCAATAAACATGGGGTGCATATATCTTTTTGAATTAGTGTTTTCGCTTTCTTTGAGTAAATACCCAGTAGTGAAAATGGATCATATGGTATTTCTATGTTTACCTTTTTGAGGAACTTCCATACTGTTTTCCACAGCGGCCACACCAGGTTATATTCCCACCAATAATGCACGAGGGCTCTCTTTTCTCCACATCCTGGCCAACATTTGTTATGGTTTTTTGTGTTTTTTTTAGGCATTCTGACAGATATAATTGGTATCTCACTGCGGTTTTGATTTGCATTTCTCCAATGATTAGTGAGGTTAAGCATCTTTTCATGTGTCTGTTGGCCATCTGCATGTCTATTCAGGTCCTCCACCCATTTTTTAATCGGTTTTGTTTTTTTAGTGTTGAATTGCAACTCTGTAAATTTTAACTGATAGCGATGCAAAATAATTGTCTATAGACATGCAAATTGTATCCTTGACTAGGAGAGGTTCAATTACCTCCTTCACTGTAGTTTTACTGACTTTGGACATTAATTTCAACACTCTTTTACTCCATATAAATTTGTGCTGTTTCGATTTCTCCTTTGAATCAATTATAAAATCTGCCTAGTTCCCTCACTGATTAATGAGTTAAATAAAATCTTTAAAATGTGTTTATTTTTACATCTGTATAATCAATATGATTTTACCCTTTATTAAAACTTATCTGTTATTTATGATTGATGGAAATTTTGCTCTTTAAAATTAGGCCCTCAGGGAGACTGACTTGATTTCAGCTCGGGTCATGATCTCAGAGTTGTGTGATTGAGCCCTGTGTCGGGCATGGAGCCTGCTTAAGATTCTCGCTCTCCCTCTGCCTCTGCCCTTCCCACCCACCAAAATAAACAAATAAATAATAATAAAATAAAATAAAATAAAATTAGAGCCTTCTACAAAATGTTTTGTGTAACTTTTTTTTTTTTTTTAAAGATTTTTATTTATTTGAGAGAGAGAGAGAATGGTAGAGAGAGAGCATGAGAGGGAGGAAGGTCAGAGGGAGAAGCAGACTCCCTACCGAGCAGGGAGCCCGATGTGGGACTCGATCCCGGGACTCCAGGATCATGACCTGAGCCGAAGGCAGTCGCCCAACCAACTGAGCCACCCAGGCGCCCTTGTGTAACTTTTTATTTTTTTTTTAAATAAGCTCCATGTCCTGCATGGAGCCCGACACAGGGCTTGAACTCAGGACCCTGAAATCAAGACCTGAGCTAAGATCAAGAGTCGGATGCTTAACCAACTAAACCACCCAGGCGCCTCTGTGTAACAACTTTTAATAGGAAAATATTTCAGTAAGTAAATGAGCAGGATGATGATTTATTTAAAAGAGCTTAAAGTCAAAGGTCCATGCCCCCAACCTCTCCAAATTCATTCCTTCAAACATGGAAACAAAATCCCACTTCAGTTACTCTTCTACCAGAAATGGGTTCTGATGATTTTGCCCAACTGCAGGCTAATGTTAAGTGTTCTGAGCACATTTAAGGTAGGTGAGGCTAAGCTATGATGTTCAATAGGTTAGGGCTATTAAAGGCATTTTCAGTTGACGATGGGCTCATTGGGGATGTAAGCCCACTGTAAATCTAAGAAGATCTATAAATGTTGATGCAGTAGTTACTTAGGAAACTATCAGACGAGTTAGAGGTTAACCCTGAGGGAGAGACTCATATTTCTAAAGAAAGCTCAGATTTCCATAAGCAGAGACATATGGAATGAAATCATAATGTGAAAAATAAACGCCTTAAAATCCTTAGGAGTTATTTTCAGCTTCATTTCCAGTCATCGATCCTCAAATTATTGCACCCCTTTGTTGTACTGTGAGAGCTGAGTCCTAAGGCAAAATGCCAAATTCATGAGTGTTATAAACACACTTACAAGTAGCTGAAATTACAAATGCAAAATATCAAATGCTACAACTTAAAGTTTAATAATCCTACAAGGATAGATAAAAAGCCCTTTCTCATGGTACTAAAACATAGCTTTCACAGAGTTGTCTTTAATCTCTGTTTATCAGAGATAAACAATATACATGTTCGAAAAGAAACAACTCATTATATTAATTCTAGAATGGGCAGGAAAGGAATATTACTTAGCAAATGTGGTATTACCAAAAATATTAATGGAAAGGAAAAATGTCATGATACATTAACTTTTAAAAACAGACACAAAAAATAAGGTGGAGGGGCAGGGCAAAAAATAATAAAATTTTTAAAAAGCAGGTTACTAAATAGTATATCGAATGTGATCCCAATTAATAATAATAAAAAAAAAGAACTTGCTCTATATATGAAGAGAAAAAGAAAGGACACACACACACACACACACACACACACACACACACACAGTTACAGTGATGGTAATATACATTTTTCTCTCTCCTTTGTGCTTTTCTATATTTCCTGAATTTTCTATAATCAATGTTTCTTAAAATGCTCTTTAAGCCAAGGTTACAAGAAGAATGTAAGTAGAAAAATAATCATACTACAACATCCAGTGAAAACCCCATGGCTGCCTCCATAACAGAGAGAAGCACATGCCCAGGAAAAAGATGAGAATGAATACAGTTTAAGAGGTCATATTTATGGTGGATGCTTGGCAATGTGGTTATATTATTTTATAAATGAAATCAATGATTTAAAAAATTTTAAGATAAAAAAGACTCCAAAGAGAGCTGTGCCCCAAATGTTGAATTTACTTTTCTTTTTATGTAACAGCGCCACCCATTCACATGTCCCTTAGCAGCTCTGTCTCTCCTTCCCTAATTTGTAAAATGGACACTATACCTGCCTATTTCGCCAGTCAGTAAAATACAAAGCCCTGTTCTAACATCAACATTACAATTCACCAAAGGGTTGGACTGCTCCCCGCTGTTGTCCGGAAAACACCTGCACCCTCTTCCTAACCTGCTCACATTAGATGATCCGAGCCGTCCAGAGGCCAGTTTTGTATCAAAGGATGCAAAGGGACGGCTGCTTGTTGCCATATCTGTGCGAGAAAACCTATTAATAAAAAAAAAACAAAAAACCAGAATGAGGTTTTTATTTCTTTGTCTTACAGGAAAAGTCCACATAAATTCAAGTATACAACATAAGCCCTTCAATTATTTTGTACATCTCACCTCCATGTCTAATCAATTTTATAAATCAAATAACAAAAATCTATGTGCTGTTACATGGTGAACATTTCTGAAATACAGCACCAATAAAACAAACTTATTTTGTTTATTCTTAATACACAAAAAAAGAAATTAAATCACCCCCACAGCTCTCCACCCAAAGACAACATTGTATCCTGTATATAAATATCCTCCCAGATCTTTTCCCAAGTAAATCTATACATGTATTCTATACTTTATTAAAATGGAATATTATTGTAAGGAAGGAAAAAGTTTTCCTTGACCCTCTTAGAGTCCCTGACTGGGCCTGAAAATAAAACGGACAAAGACAGATTAACAGGAAAAAAGTATATAAATGTTATTGAATTTGTCCGTACATGGGAGCCTTCCCAAGAGAACGAAGACCCCAAAGAAGCAGGAAGCTTTTTATATTTGTGAAGAATTGGCAAGACAAAGGGGTTGGGGCTTGGAATAGTAAATGATGAAGAAGGAACTAGGAAGACAAGGGTTACTTTAAAAAGGTTTGCAGATTGTCTGAGCTGATACAAATGTCTTTCTCCAGTAAATGGAGAATTTGTTTCTGGCCTATAGGCAGGAAAGGGGGAGCTTTTCCAGTGTTTACTGCTTCTTGACAGCCTTCAGCTCAAAATGATTTTTAGGTCAAATCATGGGGTGACATATTCTAGTTTCCTTCATTATATGTTTAATTTATCCTGAATCTTTTCTTCTTGACAAATAGAGTTGCTTTATCACAGTTACTCTAACATAATTTGTTACCTGCCCCTTATTTGGGAGCATGTATTCAGAGTGGGCCAGGCCCCTGGGCGAGACACAGCTACCTCTGTTGGCATCTTTTTAATACCAGGAACACAGCAGCTCCAGCCACTGAGCAGCTAGAATGAAATAAAGTGGAAAAAAAAGAAAGGAAATGGTGTCTCCTAGGCAAGTCCCAAACTGGGGTTTAATAACTAATCTGATTCTAGTTTCAACCTCCCCCAGAAAAGTAGTCTTACCCAGTCAGTCAGGAATTTTCCTCATCTGGGCCAGTGAGTCTGCAATGAGTGGCCACAGGAGCCCTCTCCATTCCCCAAAGGAAGATGAGGTAATCTGCATGGTAAGACCTGCTACTCTTCCTCCTTAAGGGAAAGCGACCTTGCCTGGAACAATCCATGTTTCCTTTTGCTAACGACCCACCCTTCTTCCTATAAAATCCTTCCATTTTGTACAACTCCTCAGAGCTCCTCTCTACTTGCTAGATGGGATGCTGCCCAAGTCATGAATTGTTTAATAAAGCCAATTAGATCTTCAAATTTACTAGGCTGAATTTTGTTTTTTGTTCTGTTTTGTTTTGGATTTTTTAGCCTATAGCACCCGGTCTTCCCAGGCAGTCTCCCATCCAAGTACTAACCAGGCCTGACCCTGCTTTGCTTCCAAGATCAGATGAGATTGGGCACGTTCAGGGTGGTATGGCCGTAGACTGAATTTTGTTTTTTAACACTATCTCTACAATATTACATTTTCACATCTATACACACATTTATTCAGGTCTTATCTTATTTCCTTTAATAAATGTTTCTAATATATGGAACACTGCACTGAGGTTCAGATATCCTCCATGCTAAATGCTCCTTAGAGTGCTTCAATTTTAGAATCTGTACCACCAAAGTAAGCACAATTATTAAAAATTTAACTGAATAGAATCACTTGACTGCTCTACTCCTGAGCATAAGCTAGATGTTATATTCATAAGTTAGAAGGAATGGATTTCTGGCTAGTGAAAAATATTGTTAGTGGGTTAATAGAGGATAAGAAAAACAATACATCATGGGGCACCTGGGTGGCTCAGTTGGTTAAGCGACTGCCTTCGGCTCGGGTCATGATCCTGGAGTCCCGGGATCGAGTCCCACATCGGGCTCCCTGCTCGGCGGGGAGTCTGCTTCTCCCTCTGACCCTCTTCCCTCTCGTACTATCTCTCATTCTCTCTCTCTCAAATAAATAAATAAAATCTTTAAAAAAAAAAAGAAAAAAGAAAAACAATACATCGTATTTCAATATTTTCAATTATGTTGGAAAATTTGTCTTTTTAATTTTATTTATTTTTGAGAGAGAGAGAGAATGACAGAGAGAGAGAGAATGAGGGGGTGAGGGTCAGAGGGAGAAGCAGACTCCCCGCTAAGCAGGGAGCCCGATGCGGGACTCGATCCCAGGACTCCAGGATCATGACCTGAGCCGAAGGCAGTAGCTCAACCAACTGAGCCACCCAGGCGCCCCTGTCCTTCTTTTGCCATGATTTTATGCTTTTTTTTTTAAAGTTTTTAAACAGCTTTATTGAGCTATAATTCACAGACCATACAATTCACCCATTTAAAGTATACAATCAAGGGCTTTTAGTCTATTCTTAGAGGTGTTCAACTATCACCACAATCTAAGATTTTATTTATTTATTTGAGAGAGAGAGTTGGGGGAGGAGCACGGGGGAGAAAGAGGGAGAGAATTTCAAGCAGACTCCCTGCTGAGCACCAGCTCAATCCAAAAACCCTGAGATCATGAGCGGTAACCAAGAGTCGGATGCCTAAATGACTGAGCCACCCAGGTGCCCCTATCACCACAGTCTGACTTTACAACATTTTGTCACCCAAAAGAAACCCTGCATCTATCCATTAGCACTCACTCTGCATTTCCCGCTCCACCTCTAGTTTTAGGCAACCACTAATCTGCTTTCAGTATCTACAGATTTTCTCTAGCCCAGACATTTCATATTAATGGACTTATACAATATGTGGTCTTCTGTGACTTGCTTTTTCACTTAGCATAACGTCTTCAATATACATGTTAATGATATATGGGTACTTCATTCCTTTTTATTGCCAAATAACATTCCAGTGTCTGGATAGAACACATTTTATCATTTTATTAGTTGATGGATATATGTGTTATTTCCACTTTTGGGGTATTTTTTTAAAAGATTTATTTATTTTAGAGAGAGAGGGAGAGAGAGCACTTGTGTGCAAGAGTGGGGGGAGGGGCAGGAGAGAGAAAGAATGTCAAGCAGACTCCCTGCCAAGCAGAGCCGGATGCGAAGCTCAATCCCATGACCTGAGATCATAACCTGAGCTGAAATCAAGAGTCGGACACACAACCAACTAAGCCACCCAGGTGTCCCCCACTTTTTAGGTATTTTGAATAATGCTGCTATTAACATTCATGTACAAGTTCTTGTGTAGAAATATATTTCATTTTTCTTGGGCATATACCTAGGAAGATAATTGCTGAATCATACGGTAAGTTTATATTTGACATTTCAAAAAACTGCCAGACCATTTTTCCAAGTGGCCATGTGACTTTACATTCTTACCAGCAATGTAGGAGCATTCCAATTTCTCCATATCTTGACCAATGCTTATTATTGTCCATCTTAGTGGGTGTGATGGTATCTCCTTGTGCTTTTGACTTGCATTTGCCTAATGACTAATGATGTTGAGCATCTGTTTAGGTACTTAAGGGCCATTTGTATATCTTCCTTGGAGAAATGTCTATTAGATTCTTTGGCCATTTTTTAAATGGGCTATTTGTCTTTTTATTATTGAGTTTCATACTGCTCTAATTTTTAATCACTAGGTAAAACTATCTTCCAATGAAAAGCTTACAGCTATTTTTTAAGTTTTTCCTCTAATTCAAATCATAATTAGCAGAATCAATTCAAAAATTTAATTTCCCCAATAAATCCAACACAACGTGCTATGTTCCTGAACAATGAAATAAAAGCTAACCCATTTTTTAAAAAGATTTTATTTATTCATTTGAGAGAGAGCATGAGTGAGGGAGGGGCAGAGGGAGAGGGAGAAGCAAATTCTGCGCTGATCAGGGAGCCTGACGTGGGGCTTGATCCCAGGACTCTGGGATACTTAACCAACTGAGCCACCCAGGCGCCCCAAAGCTAGCCCATTTTTGTTTAAGATTTTATTTATTTTTTTGAGAGAGAAAGAGCACAGAGGCAGAGTGAGAGGGAGAAGCAGACTTCCCCACTAAGCAGGGAGCCTGATGCTGGGCTTGATCCCAGAACCCTGAGGTCATGACCTGAGCCGAAGGCAGACACTTAACCAACTGAGCCACCCAGGCGCTCCGCTAGCCCATTTTAAAAAGAAGGAAAAAGTGGAATGAAATTTCAAAAATTAATAAAAAGACACTTAGTATCCTTTAAGCTTTTTCATCAACGTTAATATTTGTCTTATGGGGAGAAAGGAATGAAAGTAAACAGGCCAAGTGTTATGCTCTAGGAGGTACCATTTATATAATCTACAGTCTAGATGGTGTCCACTGGAATTATAAACACAAGACTCCAGTGGACACCACAACCAGGTTTCCAGGAAATCTGCTGCTTAGTATTTTTGACCATATGATCAGCTTGTGTTTCTTACTAAAGAAAACTGCTCACCAGAACCAATTCTGCCCAATGGATGATTCCTTCAAATAGCCATTCTCACAGCCTGTGATCAAAGAAGAGGGGAGGTGTGGCTGCTGCAGCTGGTAGACCAAGAACGGCCCAGAAATCAACAGGTACCCCCAAAGACACTGCACTGCCAACCTCAACCCCAGCCTGTCACCAGTGCTACGGAATCAAAGCAAAGGAATGCCACCATTTTCTCTCCACTCAAGTCCTGTTCCTTTATAGGGAGGACCTACAAAGCCGGAAAAAACCAAGGACATGGGCCAACAAAGTATATAATTATTCTATTAAGTCAGATACTAATGAATTTATAAACTAACTAACCTGCCCCCAAATAGTCCATGCTTGGGCTTACTACAATCAAAACTGTAAACTTTCTTTCATATTATCTGTAGGGCTTGGGTGATTTTTATATTCTTTGTGCTTTTCGATGTTTTTTCAAAGTTTTGAAAATGATCATGCACTATTTTTAATAATTGGGGGAAAAGTATATATTTTGAGCAGGTTAAGTTCAAATTCATGAAGGGGACATTCAAATATTAATTTAAGGAAACACCCTCTGATCACCCCCTCTACTATCACACACAGCTTACAATAGTTCTCTGGAAAAAATACAAGAACAGTATATTATTTTTAGTCCTTTCCATGTGAGGAAGTTAGAACACATCACTGCCCAATGTGTTTCTAATGTAATTTTAGACCTTATCGAACTCTTCCAAATTTTCACTACTTTGAAAAAGTCACTACTTCAATGTTGCAGTTTTTCTAATTTTATCTTTTCTGTTTCCTACACTGACAACACATTTCCAAGCTATTTTACATTTTGAACTTAAAATACCTGTAATAATACATTCCTAAATTGTTTTCAAACTTGTTATTTTATATATACATTTATGATCTCAACCTCATTTTTAAGGTATCTACCTATTTGCTAAAAATGGGTTTATTCCTTTACGGAAAGGAACTGGCTCTCACAGGCAGAAATCAGTAGACACTATCATGGGTTCTCAATTCTAACCCCATTTCCATCTTTGGCGGATCTGAAAAATGCAGTACACGGGGCCCGTGTGCACATCAACAAGCTATATGCTTATACCAGAGATGGAAAGTGAAGGTCCATTAAAGTAGATGGATTCACTGGAAAGGTACTTCCTTTTACCCTCACTTTACATTTTTATTAGAAATTGGGATTAATATAAAAAATAAGGGAACTAACTCTGCAAAAACAAATATATAAAGCTAGAAAAGGTAGCAGGGAATGGACCACAGTCTAAAAAAGTAATGCACCAAATGAAAGGGTTAAATTTAGTCAATTAAAGTTTAATTTTCACTCACCAACATCTACCGCACCACATTGCAGGCACTATATCAGATGTCAGATACATAAAGTCATACAGTTCATTATCTCAAAGATGATATCTGAGAATAATTATAGATTTTAAATAACTTACAACTTTTTACCACCATGTTGCTAAGTCACATCTTTTTTTTTTTTAAGATTGTATTTATTTATTTGAGAAAGAGAGCAAGAGAGAGAGCAAGGAACCCAATGTGGGGCTCGATCCCAGGACCCTAGGATCATGACCTGAGCCAGGGGCAGATGCTTAACTGACTGAGCCACAAGTCATATCTTTTTTTATCTTCTTTATAAGTTCCTAAATCTGGATCAAAAGTCCAACTAGGAGCACCTGTGTGGCTCAGTTGGTTGAGTGCCCAAATCTTGACTTCAGCTCAGGTCATCATCTCAGGGTCCTGGACTCGAGGCCCTTTAGGGCTCCACGCTCAGCGGGGAGTCTGCTTGAGGAGTCTCTCTCCCTCTCCCTCTCCCTCTGCCTCTCCCCCTGCCCCCTAGTGCACACGTTCTCTCTCTCTCTCTCTCTTTCCCCCTCTAAAATAAATAAATGAATCTTTAAAAAAAAAAAAGTTCAACCAAAAGCTTGCATGCATGTCATCAAGCTGTCTGCCAAGCGTCCGCAGGCAGACCTGCCACACAAGTGGAGACCCTGACTGCCTGAATAAATAGATAAAGGAGCAAGTGGAAGTCAGCAGTACTCCCATCTGCTCCCGACAACACACCTGGCCTGAGAACCACACTGTCCTAAGAGCACTAACAATTGGAAATGCAACTAGGAGCCAACAGCCAGGGATAGAAAGGACTCAAAGCTAGTTCAGTAGAAGGAAGAGTTCAAGAGCGTGGAGAAGCTTAACTGGAAAAAGGAGAGTTGGAGGAAAGCAGATAAAAAGGAAAGAACAAATACTCCCTCCCTTGCTCACTTGAGGAAGATTCCAATGCCCCCTTCTAGACCACCTTCTCTGGACTGCATCCTACTCCCAAATGACTCAGAAAGACATAAAATAATGTGCATACAGAGAAAGAATAATAAAACAAATGTGGCAAAATGTTAAAAATGGATTAGCGATATGCAAAAGTTCTCTTATTCTCATACTCTTTTGCTCAGTTTGAAATTATTGCAAAATAAGGTGGTTTTTTTTAAAGATTTTATTTATTTATTTGAGAGAGAGAGAATGAGAGATAGAGAGCACGAGAGGGAAGACGGTCAGAGGGAGAAGCAGACACCCCGCTGAGCAGGGAGCCCGATGCGGGACTCGATCCCGGGACTCCAGGATCATGACCTGAGCTGAAGGCAGTTACTTAACCAACTGAGCCACCGAGGCGCCCCCAAAATAAGGTGTTTTTTAAAAGACAACTTGGATGACCCTGGAGCAAAAGGCAAATGAGAGTGGCCATGGACCTCCGCCACCCATGGACCAGCCAATGCCAGCGGGGAATGCCAAGCCCTTGGGGTCATGAGCATACCAAAAGATCCAGCTATCACAGGAGCTTTGGTGACAGAGACAGTGACGACAGAAGTTAATCAAAAACAAGTGGATGGGGCTGTCACCAGAGGGCAATTCCCAGAGTAGGGCTCTATCTCCATGGAACTTCTTCCTGCACCCAGGTACTATTGGGAGAGAGGGCCAGGGGGAACCTTTGAGAAGGAAAATATAGGCCTGATACAGAGTTTAAATTTTTACTTGACTGGGCACTTACCTCTCCCACTCCCCCCAAGAAAACCTGCGTCACTCTAAAAGAGACTATTTGAAATGTGAACAGATGATGGGATCTTTTACTGACAACTTAATGTTTTCTTCTGTCCTCACTGGGGATGAGAGTTCCAGAGCAAAGCAAGAACAGTTGAAAATTACAGAAGCTCATTTTCATGTAAAATATAAAACATGCCCCAGACCCTACTCACTAAGAAAATGGACAGCAGCACTGTTTCTTCAGGGAAAAAAAAAAAAGAAAAAGAAACTGCCCCAACAGATGCTGTTTCTCTTGCCCGCAGACAGAGCAAATCAGACAGAGCTGGAAACTAAAACCAGGGCCTGTATCTTTTCAAATTCTTTCCTTAAGCAAAGCAAACTGTACTCCTTCACAGTCTTTCAAACAAACAACAATGGAATGTCAGATTGACAAGAGATACATAGGCAACTCCTATTTCATTTTGCTGGTTTTTTAATTTAAAAAAAAAATCCCTTCCCTATTGGAGGGTTTTCTTATTTCTAACGGAAAGCTGGTACCTAGTCTACCAATCACCCTGCTGGGTTTCTGTCCCCGGTGTTCTGGTCATTTGCAAACAGCGACACGCTGGACCCTTCGCTCACCGCTAGGGATTTCAGTGTCTTCATGTGTAAAAACAGAGAAGGGCTACAAATCACAGAAAGCAGAGAGGTGGTGGCCAGGGGCTGGGGAGAGAGGGCCGTGGGAAATTATTGCCTAATGAGTACTGAGTTTCTGCTTTCCCAGATGAAAGAGTTCGGCGGATGGACGGTGGTGAGGGTGACGCTACAGTGGGAATGTTCTGCACACCAGTGAACTGTACACTGAAAAGTGGTGAAGACTGTAGAGTTTATGTTAGGTGTATCTCACAATAAAAAGAAACTGGGAGCAAAAAAAAAAAAAAAAAAAAGGCATAAGACAAAGAGCCAGAGGAGGGCTAACAATACCTGCCCCGTCTACCCTGCATGGAAGTTCTGAGGAGGAAATGCGCTCCATTTTGTAAAATCACTTTTGGGGCTGAAATACCACATAAATGCGGTGCTGATGTTGTTAAAAGAGTTAAGTGATTGGGGCCAAGAACTTCCCATTGACAGAACACTGCAGTCCTGCTTCTCGGCAGCTGGGTGTTTCCTGCAGCCCTGGGGGTGGGGGCTACTTAGGCAGCACTTGGCCGGTTTCAGGTCGTCCCACAAAGGAGGAATGCAGGTATTTTCAAAATGCAAAGTAAAGGCAGGTTTTCAGTGGGGGGCGGGGAGGAAGGGGTTATCATTTCTTCTCAAACATTGCAAACCACAACAAAGAGTAGCCAAAAGAGAAATATTTAAAAAGCAATGCTGGAAAAAAGTTTTCCTTTCATTTGGCTCACAATCCATGAAGGAGAGAAAAAAATAAAGGCTACCTAGAAGTCATTTCTTTTTTCAGGCTACATAATGTGTTTCTTCTCTGGGTTCTTTGGTCAGGATTTAAAACTCATCATAGTATGATTATTGCTTTACTTTCAGTTGTGGGAGGTAGATGATGAGCTTTTTAAGGACAGGAATTCTCTGTCTTAGCACAGAGATGCTCAATGAGTTTTTGATGAATAAATGGCATTTATATTAATTCTATATTAGCACCCTTGTGCCAAATACATTCTCAATACCTTACATTTTATATCGTGTATGTAGATGGAAAATACCCATGAATATGTTATCACGGGAGTCCTTCATTTACAAACAAGTAGCTTTCAGTAAACATTAGGTAAGACAAAAACAAACCAGAAGGGGAAGCATATAAGTACTCAAGTAATTAAAGTTTAATTTTCTCTAGCTCCTTAATGTGTGGCTATTTTCATAGTATGCTGTATATATTCAGCCTGTGATATCAAGCAGGCACACAAAATGGTTTTGGTATACAGGGATGCTATTGCTTTAAAAAACAAAACAAAACAAAAAAACAAAAACACCTAAGCTAACATTAAGGAGGGGATGGCACATATGAGTCCTATGTATTAGGACTCTGTTTGCTGGATCACACAAAGGTTCAAATTCTGCCCAACCCAGTACCCAAGAAGACAATGACTATATAATCCCAAAGCACAAGAGAAATCTGAGTCTTGTTCCCATACTTCCCTGCTTTCTAAAATAGAGTCATCTATAAGGGCTTGAAATAAGATATGCTATAACACACCAATACAAAAACAATCACCAAAGAAATCCATTCATACTACTTAAATGGTCACTAAAGACTTTCCACACCTGTGGACCAAGGAAATATCAAAAGAAAAGTAAACCATGCCTGAAATTCCTGTCAAACCAATACCCACATAATCTGCCCATATATGCAGTCTGCCCTTTCTAAAATGAGCCAGGGGTGCCCTGGCTGGCTCAGTCAGTGAAGCGTGGGACTCTTGATCTCTCAGGGTTGTGAGTGTGAGCCCCACACTGGATGTAGAGATTACTTAAAAAATGAGCCAAAGACATAAGTATAAATGTGGTGTTAAAAAGTGGAAAGCAGGGGCGTCTGGGTGGCTCAGTCGTTAAAGCATCTGCTTTCCGCTCAGGTCATGATCCCAGAGTCCTGGGATCGAGCCCTCCATCGGGCTCCCTGCTCAGCGGGAAGCCTGCTTCTCCCTCTCCCTCTCCCCCTGCTTGTGTTCCCTCTCTCGTTGTGTCTCTCTCTGTCAAATAAACAAATAAAAATCATTAAAAAAAAAGGGGGGGGAAAGCATGGGGCGCCTGGGTGGCTCAGTCGGTTGAGCGTCTGACTCTTGATTTCAGCTCAGGTCATGATCTCAGGGTCATGGAATCAAGCTCCGTAGGAGGGCTCCGTGCTCTCGGGGAATCTGCTTGTCCCTCTCCCTCTGCTTCTCCCCCACCCCCACTGCTCTCTCTCTTTAGTAAATAAATAAATGAAATCTTTTTTTTTTTTTTTAAGTGGAAAGCAAGTGCGAAATGTTAGGAAGATCTCTGGGTATAAGGCCCCCCCCCAAAAAAAATCATTTTTCATGACACATGTATCCAGGAGTATACTGTGGCTTTATTAAAAAAATAAATAAATAAAATGAGGAGAGGGCTGTCTATACCCCAGTCCATCTATGGCTAAGGGACTCAATATAACAGCTTTTCAAGGGGCAACTCATCTTCCTCATCTATAAAATAGGAGGGACCAATTAGCACAGATTTCATTGAAAATACAAAGACAGACTCACCATGGGTACTGGGACTGAAACAGACATTTTCTAAAGATTCTAGTTCATTTCTTCCCCACTAAGATATGAAAATCTTTAATGGGTGACACAGCAAAAAAGGAAACCACAGAGGACCTCAAAATCCCCTACTTCATGACAGGCCTCAAGCTTTCTACTAATCAAATGAGAAGTCTGTCACTGCATTGGAAATCAAACATATTTTCTATACAAATATTGATATTTATCTCTTTGTGTGTATATATGTGCATACATACATAGGTACATATATACACACATATGTTAAATTCTCAGCCTATGCCATAAAGTCCATTAAGCCCTAAATCATCAATAACTTTGGGCAGAGTATTAGAACCAGGAGTGAGGTATCATATAGGATTGAGGCACACTCTTCCCCACCCGCCACCCCAGTCTGCACACTGTGTCCAGGTCATCCTGCCTAAACACAAGCTCATGCAATCCTCACAATGAAAACACTTCAGTGGTCTGTCACCGCCCTTGCCACAGCTCCTTGGCAAGACACCCTTGACATCTGTCTTCCTCTGACGAGCCTATCCTCACTAGAACTGCAGGACTCCCAAGCTTCTTGATAAACCCTGAAGGGAACATGGTGAAGGGGATCAGAGTATGTCACCCCGAAAGATGTCACTTTGACATAAAGACTGTTTTGAGCTGAAGCAATTAGCTCTGACCCTCCCCATCGGGCCTAAAAGCAGGGCATAAATTTCCTTTTGTAAAGGTGTTTCCCTTTCCCACACAAGGAAGAGAATTACTTCAGGGATAAATCTTACCACCTGAGAGGACTCTTATCTGCATAACAAACCTTACTAAACAATCCTTACTTACCACACATTTCCTAGTCATCTTCCTACAATTTAATGCTCATCCAGAAGCCCAAAACCCCTTCTTCGGCCTAGCCTCTTCTCCACACTTCATCATACCTCGTTAAGTTCGTACACAACCAGGGCGCCTGGGTGGCTCAGTCAGTTAAGTGGCCGACTCTTGATTTTGGTTCAGGTCATGATCTAAGGATTGTGAGATCGAGCCCCGCCACGGGCTCTATGCTGGGTGTGGAGCCTGATTAAGATCCCCCCTCTGCCCCTCCTTTCTCCCTCTCTTAAAAAAAAAAAAAAAAAAGTATATAAGCCCCAAATTCTAGCCACCTCCTTAAGGTACATTTTTTGGTGAACTCCCGTGTGTGTATGCCATTAAACATTTTTTTTTCCTCCTGCTAATCTGTCTTTTGTACATTGAATTTGCAGGGCCCAGGAAATACATTTAAGAGGGTAGAGGAGAAAGTATGGCCTCTCCTACAATGGTCTCTCATATCTCAGGGCCTTTGTACTTAATAAACCCTCCTGCTATAACCGATTGATCATGTCCCATATCTAGCAGTATCTGCCTCAATTCAGACATCTCTTTCAGAAAGTCTTCTCAGGTCAGCCTCTGCCCAGACTCCTGCCCATCACCCTAGGTTGGGTGAGGCACCCCTCATCTTTGCTCCCACAGAACCCTGACCTTCTCCACACCACTGCATTTATCCCACTACATCCCAATGACACTTTTTTTTGTTTTACTAACAACAGAGTTTCCTATCTGTATCCCCCAATAAATTCTAAGTGTCTGAATGACTATTAGTAAGCCAAGATATTTTCTCTGTTTAAAAACAACAACAACAAAAATCCTAACTGTTCATCGCAAGTAACCATCAGGCAGCACAGGCCGACCTCTGAATCAGGGCTGTGAGGAAAGGCAGTTCAGGCCACCAGGGACTCTTCTTCAAAGCCAAGGCCAGCCAAACACCTTTACAAGTTCAGGCTCTTGCTGTTATTTTTGCTTTGTTTTGTTTTACTTGGATGGTTGGTTTGGGTCTGTTCTCTGCTTTTAATTCTGCTTTTGGTTTCTTGGTATCTTCTAATACACTCAAATAAAATAAACAGCAGCAAGGAAATCTGGTTACTGGCCCCATTTTAACTCGTGTGACCTCTGTCCTCGCTCTCTAGCTGTCTGTAAATTAAGGGAGTAGTAGAAGAAGGGTTCTTAAACTTAGTTGCCCACAGTCACCAGGGAAGCCTGTAATAAACACTGTTCTCCCTCTGGAACTCAGGTCACTGGTGAGCAACCAGGTTTGGAGAGCACCAGAAGGGGCAGAGATTGGAAATCAAGTCACACCTGGGATCAAGTTCTAATTCCTCCACTCACTTCCCGTGTGATCTTCCGCAATTTCACCTCTCTGTACCTTGGTTTATGTGCTTGTTACAACAGAGATAGTTAAGTCGTTTATAGGATCGAAGGGAAGATTAATGTAGACACGATACCCACTAGTGGCTGGCCCACTGCAGATGCTCAGTAAACGATAGGGAAGTCCTCGGGCCCGTCCTGTGTTTTCCTCATGGCACACTATCAGTTCTCCACTGTGGTCCTTATGAGTTTCCAGCCGGCAGGGTGGCTCTGCCATATTCTCCACCCCATCCCCAGTGCCCAGCACAGTTCCCATAACAGTGCCCAACATCACAGCAGACACTCAATAAGTATTTATTGAACTAACGAATCAGTAAGATACTAAAACATACTAACATAACCAATTTCCCTTCCCCTCCTAGACTGTAAGCTCCTCCAAAGCGGGGACCATTTCTTATTTACTGATCTGAAACCAGCACTTAATACAGTGCCTATCACAAACTTGTTGAACTAATCAAATCATTTTCACAATCTTTTTCCAGCTCAAGTATACCAAGGATCTGTTGCTTCAGAAGATCTGGGACAGAATTAGCTGCAAGGATCTGTATGCTCTGTATATGTCTGGCCGCAAACTATCTACACTTCCACAGTTGAAAAATTACCACAGTTGTAATGAAATAGTGAGGCAGTTTTGAATGCTCTCCTCACCTGCTAAAAATATCTGCTCCATGAGGGCACATAAAATATCTTGTTCAGCAACATACCCCCAGAGCCTAGCAAGAGCTTTGCAATAAATATAAAATATAAACCTTTATTGAATGAACAAATGAATACATGTAAGTTCCTTACAAGTCTAGGTAAGGCAGAATTTCCTATTTTTAGGAATCCTTCCTAATTAAATTCAAAGTTCCTACGTTTAGGTCTAACAAAATGTTTAAAAATAAAAACAGCAAATGTTTGATCTCTGGGTGGTGGAGTTTCTTTTTTAAAATCCTTGATTTCTTTCACACTGCAGGAAATCAACCAAAATACTGAAACCCACAAAGCTCATATAATATGTGCCCCTCAGTCAAATATATTTTACGGCTACAAAGATGACTGTCACTGTTTAAAAGTATTTTGACTACTGATCTCTGAACAAACCAACTTTTAGGAACTGCTTTAGCTAACGTGATTTTTAAGATAAAGGAATGAGATCAGTAACCAAATGACATGAATCACTGAAATCATAACACTTTTCATATAACAAAGACAAATCAAGAACATATGGGGGTTTTGATGTGAACCAAAACTTAACAAAACGTTCAAAACTGATTCCATAATAATTCAGCAAGGATACAGTTCTAGCCTCCAGTGAATTCCAAAGGGGGAAAGTAGGACACAGTGACTAAGGACAGATGTTTAGGCTAAAGAATCTACGTCATCAGAAAAAAATGGCACCAATTCAAATGCACAATTAGAAAACGGGTGGTCATGCAAGGGTCACTTTTTAGTAATTCCCACCCCCTGTAAAAGGCTACAAAGACACCGGGAGAAGCCAATGCAGGGCTTCCCGGTGAGAGGTAAAGTCTAGGACTGCAAACCCCAGCTATTCTGAGAACATGCCAGCGTACTTAATCTTGCCTTACCGTTTTAATCACCCTAACAAAACAACACCCTATAACGAAGCCAGCAAGGGCCGTAAGAGGGACGAAGTGACTCCACAGTGGGCTGTCATCCCCCTTCCATTGTTCTGCAGTCCCATGCACACCTTGCAGCAGCAGTAAGCCAGCCAGCCATGGCATCCCCAGAAGACCACATCCTCTGCAGCGGCAAGATTCACGATTTTCTCCCCTCTCAGCACTCACCCTCAGGAAGCCCAAAAAAGGGGGTAAGAGCCCTGGCCTGCCTGACATGAAGCCTTTAATAAAGACAATGTCCACAAACAAAACCTGCAGGTCTCCAATGCGATTTAACTCCTATTTTTAAAATGTGCATGGCTTTCCTTAAATTAAATCCTCACAGATCTAAACAGAACGTTGCAATCAGACCCCCAGGCACAGCTTTAAAAATGCAACATACTCACAGATTTAGAGCAGCTGTAACTTTGGAGGAATGAGTCTAGCTCACTGTGGAGATGCCTTTCCCTCTCTTCTACCGGGTTTTTTAAGGCAAACAGAAAGAAGACAGTCCTCAATTTAAAGGCCAACAAAAATCCTCGGTTTCTGTTTTTTGTCTTGGTCTCCAGTGAGACTCTCAATTGAAGGGCATAAGAAGAGAAGTTGCTGAGGCTGCGGACAGCATCCCAGAGCTTCGCAGCGCAGAATTCAAGACATGTCAGTTAAAGTGGCAGCCACACTCATTGCCGTGGCTGACGCTTCTCCGGGAAGGGATGCCGGGAGTTCGCTCCCCCCCCCCACCCCCCCCCCACATCCCTGCTGCAGCCTAATTCTGATCCATCACTGTTTAATTATCCTAGGAAACAGGCAAGACAAACACAAATGGCCTGGATTTAGCAATTCTCCGGGGTCTCTTAGTGATTTTTCACCCAATCCAAGGATTTGTCTCCATCTAAAGAGGGCCAACTGAGGAATGAAATGACTTCTTTTCATTTTAAGGAAAATATAAGAACAGGCAGATATTCCCAGGTGAGAGTTAACTTTTATATCCCAGGGACTTCTTTAAAACACTATTTTAGTGTTTCCCTTATTTTAAGGGAAAATCAAGTTCTCTGAGGTTTTTAATCTAACAGGTTAAATGCACAAAATTTAAATTTAAATTAGCAAAGTGAAATACACACATGACATGACAGTCACACCAATACAGCTCTAAATAGCACTTTAAAATTAACATTAGATAAACAATATTTGAGCTGGTTTTGATGAAACTAAAAAAAACAAAAGTAGGCTTAGAGATGGTCAGTGACTTTGCAACTTTCTTGTCTTGCCTTAAGTACTCTTCCACATATTAGAACTGAAGCATTTTTGGGGCGCCTGGATGTCGTTAAGCGTCTGCCTTCGGCTCAGGTCATGATCCCAGGGTCCTGGAATTGAGCCCCGCATCGGGCTCCCTGCTCAGCGGGGAGTATGCTTCTCCCTCTCCTTCTGCCCCTTCCCCCACTTACGCTCTTTCTCTTTCTCTGAAATGAATAAAATCTAAAAAACAAAAGAAAAGAAATCTTCAATGTAAAACTAACTTAGCCATGCTCAGAATCTCATAAAGACTAAAAGATTCCTTTGAGAATGTTGGAAGAAAGATGACAATTTGACATGAATCTGACATGACCATAATGATGCATTCTAAGGAAAAAACAAAAAACACACATCCAAATAAGTTATGTAGATATTCCAGGTGATCAAGGTCAACATCAATAGTGATAAATCATTTTGGTAGCAGGTACTCTTGAAATGATATGATAATAACGGTACTTTAACCCTGTGGTCTCCCTTCCCAAAACCCATAACCCCAGTCTTACCATGAGAAAAGCACCACAAATTCCAATGCAGGGCATCCTACAAAGTGTCTGACTAGTACTTCTCAAAACTATCAAGGTCATCAAAAAGAAAGAAAAGCCTGAGAACCATCACAGCCAATTAGGGAAAAACTAAGTAAATCTGAATAAAGTATGTACTTTAGTTGGTCATAACATTAACATTGCTTCATTCATTATAATAAATTATGCTACTAATGTAAGATGTTAATAACGGGGGAAACTAGGCGTAGGGTTTATGGAAACCCTTTGTACTATCCTCTTGACCTTTCTGTAAATTTAAAACTGTTCAAAAAATAAAGTCTATTTTTTAAAAACATTCTCTTTCCCAAGTTGAAATTAACTTTATTTTTTCGATCATGAGTAAAACATATCACATAAAAATTTAGACAATGCAAAAAGATATAAGGGGCTCTTTTGAAATGATAAATACCCTAAAATCCTACCATGTTCAGATAACCAATCCCAAACAAAATAACTGTGTGTTTGTGTGTATTGTTCGACCACACACGATATTTTTAGCTGTGTTAAACTCAATAACGGTCCCCAAAGGTGTCCAGGTCCTAATCTCCAAAACCTATCAATGTTACCTTATATGAGAAAAGAGACTTTGCAGGTGTAATAAAACTAAGGATCTTGAGATGCAGAGATTATCCTGGATTATCTGACTGTGCTCTAAATGCAATCACAAGTATTTGATTGCATCAAACTGTATCCTTTTAAGAGGGAGGCAGAGAGATATCTGACACAGAAGCCAGAAGATGTTGTGACCAGGGTGCCTGGGTGACTCGGTCAGTTAAGCGTCCAACTCTTGGTTTCAGCTCAGGTCATGAACTCTCAGCTGTGAGATCGAACCCCACCTCAGGCTCCACTTTGAGCGTGGAGCCTGTTTGGCACTCTCTCTCTCTCCTCTCCCCCTGCCCTCCCCCCATCAATCCCTGTTGCTCATGCTCTCTCTCTCTCTCTAAAAAAATTTAAAAATCAAAATAAAAGCTTTTAAAAAAAAGAAGAAGAAGAAGAAGATGCTGTGATGGTGGAAGCAGAGCAATTTGAAAATACTATGCTGCTGACTTTGAAGTTGGGGGAAGGGCCATGAGCCAAGGAATACAAGAAATGCAGCCACAGAGGCCGGGAACAGGCAATAAAATGGATTTTCCCCTAGAGTCTCTCAAAGGAGCACGGTCATGGCGACACCTTGGTTTTGATTCAGTGAAAAGCATGTCAGACTTCTTTTTTTTTTTTAAGATTTTATTTATTTATTTGAGAGAGAGAATGAGAGCATGAGAGGGGGGAGGGTCAGAGGGAGAAGCAGACTCCCCGCTGAGCAAGGAGCCTGACGCGGGACTCGATCCCGGGACTCCAGGATCATGACCTAAGCCGAAGGCAGTCGCTTAACCAACTGAGCCACCCAGGTGCCCCCAAGCATGTCAGACTTCTGACCTCCAGGACTCTGAGAGAATAAATTTATATTTTTCAAAGTACCAATTTTATGGTAATTTGTTACAACAGTTATAGGAAATGAATACAGTACCCTTAAAGACCTGTATTTCTTCTTTTTCAGTTATTTGCATATATCCCTTGGACAATTTTTCCATCAGTGTTCTCTTTCTTGATTTGCTTTTGGGGATTAACCCTCTTTCATATATGCTCAAAATATTTTCCCAGTCAATTCTCTATTGACTTGGTTTATTGATCAAAACTATCACTTTTTTTTCCTATTGGTGTCAGGCTTAAAACATACTTTTCAACCCAAAGAATACAGAATTCCTTACTTTCACTTGCTTTTAATATTTAAAAAACAAAATCTCCAACTTTTTTTCTTTATTACTAAGAACCATGTAAGGTTATACATCCCCATACCCATGTCCCTCCACACTTCAGTCCCTGGACTAGCATCCACACCAAAACTTGGACAGAGAACAAATGTCCAGGAGGGAGACCGGAAACTTCCTGGAGACCCCCAGCCATACCCATATTCCCTATGTCAAGTCTGTCCCCTCAAACTAACTGAGTGCCTCATGTAGAGAACGAGTTTGGCAAACATTTGGGATACTATACAAAAGAGGCAAGCTCACCTTATCCCTGGTCTGATGAGGTAGATCTCAGAAATGGTAAAATAGACTATGGGGAAATAGTCAAGGATAACAGATACTCTTATTTCTAAATATTCATTAGATTTAACTAAATGTCTTTTCTTTCTTACTTTTTTAAAAAATGTTTTTAGGGGTGCCTGGGAGGCTCAGTCGTTAAGTGTCTGCCTTCGGCTCAGGTCATGATCCCAGGGTCCTGGGATCGAGCCCCGCATCGGGCTCCCTGCTCGGCAGGAAGCCTGCTTCTCCCTTTCCCACTCCTCCTGCTTGTGCTCCCTCTCTCGCTGTGTCTCTCTCTGTCAAATAAATAAATAAAATAATTTTTAAAAAATGTTCTTATATCATGAGGTAGCCATTTTGAGGCAGCATGAAAATAGTTATATCAAAATTTCTTATAATTGGGAGGAATAGTGGTTTTATAAAAACAGCAGTGCTCCCAATATGACATTATACATTAATTAATTGATATGTATGTTACATCTGCTTTATACTTTGCAATTTTTTAAAATGCAAATAAATTCTTTCATAGGTTAAAGACGTATGTTACGAAATAATTTTTTTACTTACACTGAGCTGTCTGAAAAGGTATCCTTACACTATTTTAGTGACTAAGTTCTACTGAAAATATAGGATCCACCTATGTATCTAAACGATAAAATTGTACTGAGACATTGAGAATGTTCTTTCAAAATACATATGCTTTAAACAGTTGATCATGGAATTAATTTTCTTGTAGTAAGTACACAAAATTATTTTAATCAAAGCAAATCAATATATTATTGGCATAATTTCTTTTAGATCACGGGTGAACTTTTTAATTGGCAAAGAATCTCTTAAATCAATGGGGATCTGACACATAGAACTTTACACACACACACACACACACACACACACACACACACACACAGTTTTTTTTTTTAAGCTGCATAAAAGTAGAAAGTCAAGCTACCCCTGCAGAAAATAGAAACCAAAAGCTCATAACTATATTGCCTACAGGGGAGACTAAAACTATGCCTATCCTTCTAAAAATAATTCATCAGAGTTACATGGAGCTTTAACACATTTTGAGTTCTAGTTATAACATTCTGCTTTCAGGTAATAAAAAAATACTCGGGGCACCTGGGTGGCTCAGTCGTTAAGCATCTGCCTTCGGCTCAGGTCATGATCCCAGGGTCCTGGGATCAAGCCCTGCATCAGGCTCCTTGCTCCACAGGAAACCTGTTTCTCCTTCTCCCACTCTCCCTGCTTGTGTTCCTGCTCTTGCTATCTCTCTCTCTGTCAAATAAATAAATAAAATATTAAAAAAAAAAAAAACTCCTAGCACTCCGGACAATTAAATAAATAAATAAATAAATAACACAGAAATTACTTTACACAATAATAAATGTCATACACAAATCCCCAAATACCTCTTCAGGTGTGGGGTTTGTTTTTTTTTTAAGATTTATTTACTTATTTTATAGAGAGAGAGCATACAAGAGTGCACAAGCGGGAGGGACAGCGGGAGAAGGAGAGGGAAAGAGAAAATCTCAAGTAGACTCGTGCTGAACGCAGGGCTGGACGTGGGTCTCAATCTCATGACCCTGCGGTCATGACCCTGAGATCACAACCTGAGCTGAAACCAAGAGTCAGAGGTTTAACCAACTGCGCCACACAGGTGCCCCAAATACCTCTTCAGTTTTAAGCAATATCAGAGTCCTTTAGATTAGGCTAAGTCTTCAGACTATTTCTTAAATGTATATGACACATGATACTGAACTACACATTATACACAAATGTACCCAATGCAAATGTTTCTCCCCCTTTGAGGAGTTCTACCCATAATGTTCTACAAACACAAAGACACAAAAGGGGGACAGTGAGAAGGGAAGAAAGGGAGAACCAGAGAGAGAGATTAATTTTCCAAACATAAGCAGTGGAGATGTTTGACACATTTCAAAAGGCAAAGTTCTCAAGTAGCTACTTTTGAGGGGTTTTATTAGTCATTTTAGGTTGCTATTTTTATCGAGATGGATGAAGGTGTCAAAACAAGGCAGATAAAGATGGTAGAAAGTTAACAAAAGGCAGTCTAGCTCACTATCTCCCTGAGGATTCTGACAGTTTGCTTACATACTCCTCAGATAGAAAGAGCGTCAGCCCCCAGTTGAGAAATGGCAAAGGAGACACCAATAATCCTGGATAGTGTTTACTATGCCCAAACAATTGGACATTACCTAATTATGTATGTATTTGGGTTGAGTAACCAACCAGCTGCAACTCAAACGTTAAAAAAAAAAAAAAAATACACACCCCAAAAGCTCTTTTAACTCACTCTCCTTCTGAACAATCACATACATTATCACTGTGCCCTGTACTTAGTAAATTCTCAATAAATGATGCCTGGATTTTTTTAATGCACTGAAAATCCTTGCAGTCCACTTTGAGTACTCATCTACATTTTCTGACTGTACATTAATTCAATAAATTCATTAATTTGACTCATACAAATTGAGCATTTACTATATGCCAAACATGGTGTGTGGGCGCAGGGCACACCATGATGAGCGGAACAGACCAGTCCCAGCCTCCTGGAACTTAGAGAACAAAGGAACAGATGGTCAAAAGCAAGCAACAATTAACTACAAAATGACAAATGAAATGAAAAACAAACAGGATGACAGGATAGGGAAGCGGGGGAGGAGTAACCCATTTAGGAGTCATTAAGAAAGGTAGGAAGGATTCAAGCTGACAGGTGATGCTCAAGTAGAAGACCTGGAAGGAGTGGGAGGAAGTCACCCTAGTCTGAGACACCAGCTCAAATCTAGGCCAGCAAAGGGCTTGCTCAGTCAAAACCCTGAAGGAGGCGTGTGGCTGGAGAGCAGTAAATGAGAGTGGGGGGTGCCTTGGACGAGGTTTCCACCTGTATGTGGGGGCCTGAGCACCTCAAGCCTTGTGGACCCGGTAGATTGGGGGCTTCATCCTCAGAGACACATAAACTCATGGACGGATGCTAAGTAAGGGAGTCACATCATGCAATTTCATTTCTAAAAGGATCATTCTGTCCGAATTCAAACAAACATGCTGTTAAAAAATAAATTAGGGGACAACCAGGGAAATCTGAACACTGATAGTATATTTGATGACTATTGTTAATTTTTTTAGGTGTGATAACAGTCTCATGATGCTTTTATTTTTTTTAAAGATTTTATTTATTTATTTGACAGAGAGAGACACAGCGAGAGAGGGAACACAAGCAGGGGGCGTGGGAGAGGGAGAAGCAAGCTTCCCGCGGAGCAGGGAGCCCAATGCGGGGCTCGATCCCAGGACCCCGGGATCACGACCTGAGCCAAAGGCAGACGCTTAACGACTGAGCCACCCAGGCGCCCCTCATGATGCTTTTAAAAAGAGACCTAACTTTTATACTTGTGTATGAAATGATACCATAGAAGACATATAGATTAGATAATAGTTCTGTATCAATGTTAATTTCCTGACAATCTCTTAAAGGTAATTTTGTAAGAGAACATCTTTGTTTTTAGGAAACCCATACTGAGATATTTAAAGGTAGAAATAAATTATAATGCAGCAGCTCTTTCTGCCCACGGGTCCTGTCCCCATGCTTTAATAAACCACCATTTTGCACCAAAAAAAAGAAAGAAAGAAAGAAATTATAATGTCTAGAATACAATTCCAAATAACCTAGGGGTGGATTATAGTTGAAATAAAATTGGCCTTGGGTTCACAATTGTTGACGGTGAGTGATGAGCACAGGCGAGTTCAGTTTCCTATTCTCTCCGCTTTTTGTACATGTTTGAAATTTTTCATATTCAATTCTTTTAAAAATAAGATAACTTTGGCTGCTGTGTGGAGACTGAATGGGGTGCCGTTGGGAAGGTGGGAGGACAGAGAACAAAGGAAGCAAGAAAACACGTTAGGCGGCTCTTAAAGTCATTCAGGCAAACCTGAGACTGCCTTGAGCTAATGAAACAGAAAGGAGAGAGAGTGAAAAGTGAACAGATGGGAAATAAATTCTGGAGGTAGACATCATCAGACTTGGTATCATGGAAGTTAGGGGAAAGAGAAGGAACCAAAGATGTTTCCCAAGTATCTGGCTTGAGCGAGTGAGTGAAGAAGGGGAAGCCCAGGAGAGAACAAGGTTTCAGATGATGAAGGCTGGTGAATATCACGAGTTCCATCTGTAACATGTACATAAAGGTGTCTGGGAAACATCCAAGTGAGTGATCACATAAGCAATGCCTGGACTGATCTCCCATCACAACTATGGAAATAGCCCCAGACAGAGCAGAAAAGAGCAGTGGCCATGCGTCGAAGGGCACTAAATGGAGGAGGTGAGGAACTCAGCACTGGGAGCAGGGTCCCTCTGGCTTTCAGACACAACTTGGGCATTGCTAGGTGGGGTTGAATGACGGTCAGAGAGGCTCCTGAGTCCGCAGAAAAGGCACCCACAGTGGCAAAGGCCCTACTCATAGGGGTTCACCAGCCCTTCATTTTGCCACCAGTAACAGCACTTCTTCCACTGGGCCTCCTTGGTAACAAGAGACAACTGGACCAAAGGGGCACTAAGGAGCTTTCCTTCAAGCTATGAAATCCTGTCAGTCCTCCTCATAGTGAGTGAAAGAGAGCATTTTTAGAATATATGTACCTTAACTCAAAATGTACATATACACTCTGTCCCCCCAGAGCCTTACATAAAGAACTTCTCATTTTGGAAGTTCCCAATACAGTAACAGACCATTAAAGGACACCTAAAAGTACAAAAGAAAATGCAAAGAAGAGCAATTCAAGTAGTGACAATACAGGTGAAAGACACTAGGGATACTGCTCAGTCTGGGCTTTTTTAGGGAACTTTATTTCCATGTATTGTATTCATTAACTCTGACACACAATTTTTCATCATGTAGTAGTATCCTTGAAACCAGGATGCATCTTAAAATTGACAGGAACTTTGACTGGCCTAGATCAAAGTTCTTATGGAGAGGATCTACATTTGCTTCTGCCAGTTACCTAAGGGCATCACCAACCTGATCCACTTAAAATTAAATTACCTGCTTGAGGTTGTTTGGGCCACACTGATAACTAATATTCAGACTGCAAACCTGCTTGTTATCCAAATTCTCAAGAGCGTTAAAAAGGTACACATAGGACCCATCAATTCCTTTCCTAAGCAAGTATGCCAGAGAATTGCAAACATATGTCCACAAAAGACTTGTACACAATTATTCCCAGCAGCATTATTTACAGTAGCCAAAAATTGAAAACAATTTGAACATCCATCAACTTGTGAATAGATAAACAAAATGTGGTGTATCCATATATTTGAATATTATTCAGCCATAAAAAAGAATAAAGTACTGATACATGGTACAACATGAATGAATTTCAGAAGCCAAATACAAAAGAACACATATTGTGTGATTCTATTTATATGAAACGTCTAGAGACACAAATCTAGAGACAGAAATTAGATTAGTGATTGCCTAGGGGGCGGGAACAGGAATGGGAAGTGACAGTAAAAGGGCACAAGGTGTGTATTTCAGGTTATATAAAGTGCTTTAGAAATAGATTATAGTGATGGCTATAGAATTCTGCAAATACGCTACATTTAATTGAATTGTACACTAAAATGGGAATTTCATGGGATATAAATTAGCATTGCAGTAGGGCTGTTTAAAAAGAAATGACCAGGGCAGAGAATCTCATGAAAGGTTTTTCCTTTCCCTCCCTACCCAGTAGGAGGGAAATACACAATTTCCCTTCCCTTACCACGTCCTCCTGCATGACAGTTTTATTTTTCTTTCCCTTATGCAAGGTCTCCTATAAATTCTTTTTTTTCTCAGTGGTATAATGAGGGACACCTGGGTGGCTCACTCAGTTAAGCATCCGACTCTTGATTTTGGTTCAGATGATGGTATCACGGTCCTGAGACGGAGCCCTCAGTGGGGCTCCACACTGAGCATACAGCCCGCTTAAGATTCTCTCTCCCCCTCTTCCTCCACCCACCCTCCCCTGCCCGCATGCTCTCTCTCTCAAAAAAAAAATTTTTTTTAATTTAAATGCCATCTTTGATCTAATAAAATAATTGTCAACCTGGTTGAGAAAAGGCAGGTGGGTTGGGGGAGGAGATCCTCTCCAGATTTGGGCAATAATTGTATTGCCTACGAGGGGACAGTTGAGCCAAACAAAATCAGAGAAAAATGAAAGTAAATCCAAATCGGCCTGGAGTTACTATTTATAATTTCACCACTATGTTTTCCAACTAGCATTCACTGACTTTCACCCCAAATAACCTTAAAACAGAGCAAACTAGTCAATCATAATTAGTTGATCAAACCTAATAAGAAAACAAAATGGCCTCGAAAGCTTTATCTCATCATAATCTACCATTTATAGTTCAAAAGAGAAGGTGCAGAGAAGGAAAACGGGCAAAGTCCCTAAGAAATGTTATGCTACAAAATATTCTTATTTCCATCGTAAGCTTCTTACCACTCAGTTAAAAATGTCTATTTCGATTTCTAGAGGTAAGGATAAATTCACAGTAGTTCTCACAAATAAACACATTCATCCCCACTGCATTCACACTGCCTCAGGACTCAACACATCCCCAATTCTAGGTAAGGATAAATTCAAAAACTGAATAAGATGCTATGGAATATAAGAGATTACTGCTGAGAACATATTAAACTTGCATCTGTTCTAACAGTCTTTGAATAAAAAAGAAAATCTTAATTAACTCGTACCCGACCAGGGCCCTCCAGTTAATTAGATTTTTGGTCCATTGCCCCCTATGGTCTTTATGAGAAAGAGATTAATCAAAAACACTACCAAGTCATGAGGGCGCCTGGGTGGCTCAGTGGGCTGAGCGTTTGGCTCTTGGTTTCGGCTCAGGGCATGATCTCATGGGTCCTGAGATCGAGCCCTGTGTTGGGCTCCATGCTCAGTGGAGGGTCTGCTTGAAGATTCTGTCCCTCTCCCCCTCTCATGCTCTCTCTGTCTCAAATAAATAAATAAAATCTTTAAAACAACAACAACAACCACTACCAAGTTACAATGATTCCAAGTGGTTAATCTCCACCCTCCACTCGACAGAGGCCAGGGATCCTCGGTGACGCATCTTCACTTTGTCCACAGGGGGGGGTCAGGTAATTCTGGTATCCCTCAAAACCCAAAGGCAGTGCCAGCCTCCTATCTCCTAGCTCTCTTTTGGAACCCCTGAAACATTTTATTTATTCTTTGAGTGTCATATCACAGTCGATTTATAAACAGACTCTTTATATCCACCATTATACCGTCAGAGATGATAGTTGTGAAAAGAAGGATACTCGTCATCAGAGAACCAAAAAGTAATGCCAGCAGGGAACTGTTAAATCAGGAAGCGAGACACTAAAGCACCGCTAATCCTCTGGCAAATTTCTATAGATCATAACATGGGTCTAATTTAGAGTCCCTCCCAAAAAGGTCACCTCCTTATGCCGAGTAGATCAGAAAGTTCCCAATTTAATTTTTAAAAAGGACCCGTTCAATGTGCCACTGACCGTTAAAAAAAAAGTCTCTTCTTTTCCATTCAGTTCTAAATGGTAGAGATGTTTGTATGATCTAGCAGTTTGCAAACCTAGCAACTTTCCAAAATAGTCAGTTAAAATAACACAGTGGTTACCACAAAGATTCAGAAGTAGGAAAATCTGTTTGCGGTGGTAAATCCATTAAGCAGAAAAAGAAAATAGGAAATACTTTTGTGGAAACAATTTAAGGCCTCCCTCATCTGTTAGCTTGCATCTTTTCATTAGAAATTCAGGCAAAAATATTCACAGGAATAAATTAATCATCAGGTTGGCACGGGGACCATATCTTGCTACAGAGAAGTTGAAGCATCACTACCGGCACTAGAGACATAAAACCAAAATGTGTGGTTCAATCAGCATGAGGAAAAAGCCTCTTCTGAGCTTAGCAGCTAATGAGTCATGAAAGGAATGTCACAGCATCACAAAGGTAAGAGGAAACGAGAAAAATATTGACAAACTGAAATAAGGACAGACTAAAAGTTCACACAAAAAAATAACTGAAGAATTGTTAACAACATGTATTTGTAATCATAGGGAAAACAATTTGTAAAAGGAAAAAGGCTGAATAATGGATTACTTCTGCAATATTTTTAATTTCAAAAAGGGTCAGTAACACAGGAGACTTAAGTACAGAAACACCACACTCTGTGTTGAGGAAATAAAAGGAACCATCCAAGGGAGGTCTCCTGCGAATGAAGTATATATCCTAACTTTCAAAATGTCATTTTAAAACATTTCTGGTCATTCTAAAATTTCCTTAATATACATGACACAAGTCTCTATCTTCTTAAATGGAATATATTAGATATAATTTAACCTTTTTCCAACGTCTCAGAGACAGAATTATGAACATGATTTTCTCACTGGAGACCGAAGAGCAATCGGGATTGGGGGGTGGGGAGAATAGGAAGGTACCAATATTTACAGAGCACCTACTATGTGCTTTACTCCATTACCACATTTAAATTAAATTTCATTTTATCTTCCCATAAATCTATGCAAGGATGAGGAAACTGAGACTCAGAGAAATTAATCCCATGCCTCCCAGCCAGTAAATGGGACACTGGGACTGAATCACAAGTTAGCCTGTCAAATCCAAGGGCTGGTCTCTCTAGAAAGGTGCATCTGGTTGTGTCCACCTAAGCAAAGTAAAACCCTGAGGCTGTGCTTTGGACTGCCATGACTGTATGTCACATTTTCTTTCTTCTTTTACTGTCATTTTTTGTCACCATCAGCAAAGTGACCTCTAAAGCTACCCCCCTCACCATACCTTCCAGAACTCCAGCAAAATTATGCCAAAAAGCAAAGTTTATTAGAATCAGGTCAAAATTAATTGTAAACAGACTCTGGATGGAGCCCACCACTACAGGTAAAGGGCAAGAGTTTTAGAACATGAACCCTAATATCTACTTTGGCCACCCATTCTGGCTTTGGACTCTATTTCAAAAAGGTAAGGTTCTCTCTTAGGTGATGTATTACCGTTAATATATCTGGTGATATATTACTATAACATGTTGCTACATACAAGAACATGTACCAAGGACATTTTGGCAACATCAAAAAGGAAACAAACTGTTTAAGACACTGTTTTCAGGGACACAAGAAATAATGCACACCAGAAATCTAAAAGAGCAAGATAAATTCTAGAATAGGTAAAACTTAGGGTTTGCTAACCTGAGCGGGACAGGGAAGTAAAAATTAAAAGAAGAAAGAAAATGCTGGTGTATATATACAGCCCAAGAGAGGCTGAAAGAGGCAATGAATGGAAAATAAAATGCTAAGATACTTCAGGAGTGTGGTAGTGTTCAAAAGCATCACCATCACAGGGGTCATTGTTGGGACACTGTTCTTTTAAGAACCAGTCATACAAACATTGAAACACCTGAAACAGTTGAACAAAAGAGCAATTTTTATGCAGACACAGACACACAGATGAAAGGAACACAACAGAAAGCCCAGAAACAGAGCACCATTATTTTAATGATTTGTTATTTGATAAAGGAAGCATCATACATAAATCTTCTTTTTTTCACAAACAGCAAATGGTGTTGGAATAGTAGGCTAGCAATTTTAGGGTTAGCAGGAGATAGGGATTTAAATTAAATCCAGTTGCCTTAAGTTCAGGGGTTTTCGTTTGGGTAGTTTCATTTTTAGTACAACTATGCCCTTACTGATTTCTGCCAACTGGATCTGTCCATTTCTGAGAAGGGCATTGAAGTCATCAACTATGGTAGCAGAGTCACCTATTAGTTTTTGCCTCATGTACTCTGATGTTCTGTTGTGAGACACATACACATTAGAACTGTGATGTCTTCCTGGAGAATTGATCCTTCTATCATTATGTAAAACCCTTCTTTATCTCTGATAACTTTCCTTACTTTGAAGTCTGTTCTGTCTGAAATTAATAGCTACTCCTGCTTTCTTTTCATTAGAGTTGGCATGGTATATTTTTCTCCATCCATTTACTTTTCATCTATATGTGTCTTTATATTTAAAGTGAGTTTCTCATAGACAACAAGTAGTTGGGTCCTGTTTTTGACCCATGCTGACAATCTCTGTCTTAACTGATACATATAGATGACTGATACACAAAGTGATTATTAATGTGGCTGGATTAGCATCTACCATATTTATTACTGTTTTCTAATTTTTGCCCTTGTTCTTTGTTCCTATTTTGGTCTGCCTTCTGTGATTTTAATTGAGTATTTTATATAATTTCATGTTCTCTCCTTCTTACATATCAGTTATATTTTTTCCCTTTTGTTGGTGGTTGCCCTAGAATTTGCAATATCCATTTATGACTAATTCAAGTCCATTTCCAAATACTCTCTGTACTATCTTCACAATAATTTTATAAATCTAAAACTATTCCAAAATAAAGAGTTTATTTTTTTTAGTCCTAATCACAACTTTCTTCTTTTTCACATAAACAAACATTCAACAATATAAACATTAAAATTTTTGGACAACATAAAAATGTATAACTAACATAAAGAAAAATAGCAATTAGGGAAAATATCTGAAGCAAATATAACAAAAGATTAAACTGTATATCTGTTTTAAAGTTCATAAGTATGTAAGAGAGACAGTGAGAAAAAGTTAAGCATGTTAGACTAGAACTTATATAAAAGGAACTACAATGTGGTAAACAACGGTAATAAAGAAAAATTTTAAAAACTTAAGCAATTAGTTATTACTTGAGTAGCAAAACCGTTTCAAATAGCACCCAGTGGTGATGCTAAATTTTATTTTCTTTAAAGATTTGTTTACTTATTTGAGAGAGAAAGAGAAAGAAAGCAAGCATGAGCAGGGGGAGGGGCAGAGGGGGAGGGAGAGAGAGAATCTCAAGCAGTCTCCTTGTTGAGCGTGGAGCCCGATGAGGGACTCGATCTCACAGCCCTGAGATCAAGACCTGAGTAGAAACTAAGAGTCAGACACTCAATCAACTGAGCCACCCAAGCGCCCCGTGATTCTACATTTTAAACCACTTCACTTACACAGTATTGGTAACCACATAAACTGATAAAACTCTTTTGAAAGTGTTATGGACTGAATTGTGTCCCCCAGAATTCATGTGTTGAGGCCCTAACCTCCACTGTGATGGTGTTTGGAGATGAAGCCTTTGGGAGAAAATTAGGTTTAGATGACGTCCTGAGAAGGGGACTCCCATGATGAAATTAGTGCCTTTGTATGAAGAGGCCTGTTTGTCTGTCTGTCTATCTGTCTGTCATGTGAAGACCTAAGAGATGGCAGCCATCTACAAGTGGGATTGAAACGCCATCAGGCTCTGCACTCAGCGCAGGATCTGCTTTGGATTCTCTCTCCCTCTCCCTCTGCCCCTCCCACTCGGGCTCTCTCTAAAATAAATAAATACATCTTTTTTTTTTTTAATATTGTATAAAGAGCAATAAAAATCTCTATCCCTTTTAATCCAGTAATCCTACATCCGTGAAGTTAATCTTTGGAAATAATTAAAAAACATGACAAAGCTATATACATGAAAATACTCATTACTTAGTTTTAAGTTTTTAAACTGGTTAACAACCTAAATGTCTAACAAAGGAGAAATGGATAATTGTAGTGTTCCACTTGCTCTAACAGGGTATCATGTAAAATCAGTACAAAAACTATGCAGACTTATAGGATATGCTTGTAATAAAATTAAGAGCACACCAAAAGTGAAATTCCACAATATGAGGTTACTCATGTAAAAACACATGCACAAGATGTCACAGGGTTGGGTATAAACAAATAAATTTGTTGGAAAACATTTCTTCTTTTTAGTTGAATTAAGGTTACAAGAAATAATACTCAAAAATATATTTGCTAGTAACATCAGATAGATTCTTTCTTAAGCGTTATCACATTCTAACTCCTGAATTACAGAACTGATTTCTTTTTGGCAGTAGTCACAACTCTCAAAAAGTAAGGAAGAAATATTTACACATTTTATATAAGAGAACCATCAATTTTTCTTTACTATATACTTTTAATTATGTTACTACTTACATAGAGATGGTTTCCATTGCATCTTCAAAGATGTCCTAGAGGGGAACAAAAAATACAATGAGTTTCTCAAGAATTAAGAACTCCAAATGTGAGAAAATGAGTATGTACATAAGTGCAGGAGCGAGGGTTAGGGAACAATCTGGGTGGGATGCAGTAGATTCACTCAACTTTTACTAACGGGCTGTCTTCCAGAGAAATCAAGCAAATGAATTTTAGTGAGGTTCAATTTTTTTAAATAATTAAGACAGATAAAACTAGCAATCACACTGGGCTAATATGAAGAGTGTGATTTCCTTAAAGGAATTATGTTTCAGTTCTCGGTCTCATTCATCCAGATACAGAATAAAACAACTGGATTTGCCCAATTTATTTTTTTTTAAAGATTTTTATTTATTTATTTATTTATTTGAGAGAGGGAGAATGAGAGAGAGAGAGAGCACATGAGAGGGGGGAGGGTCAGAGGGAGAAGCAGACTCCCCGCTGAGCAGGGAGCCCGATGCAGGACTCGATCCCGGGACTCCAGGATCATGACCTGAGCCGAAGGCAGTCGCTTAACCAACTGAGCCACCCAGGCGTCCCTGGATTTGCCCAATTTAGTCTTCTCTTACTCCACAGCCAAGTTTCTGGGCCTTCCTTTCACATCCAGCTCCACTAACCTCCTGGCTAGTCTTCCTCCCACCAACTTGCCCCAGTTAATCTATACCACAAAGGCAGCCCTTTCCTTCATGCCACTGGCCTGCCCATTCAAAAGCTACAACAGGAAAAAACTCAAGTGTGCACACACACACACTCATATGCACTTACAAATACACACACACACCTCACAGATACACACTCACACCCACTCAAACTCACAGTCACACACACACTTACAAATACACTTCCACTCACAAACTTACCAAAAATCAAATGCACGCTCTCATTCAGATATTTGGGACTCTCTGTAAACTAGTCCACTCTTCAAAGCATCTTTCTCCCTACGTCTGTGCCACCACCATCATACCCAAGCACAAGGAACTCACTGGTCTCCCCACTCCCACGCTTGACACCCTCCATCTGAGTTTTCACACAGCTGTATTCTTTTCTTTCTCTTGTTTTCATAAGCTTGTGCCATTTCACTGTCCTGGGCCTCTTTTTTTTTTAAAGATTTTATTTATTTATTTGAGAGAGAGAGAATGAGAGAGAGAGAGCACGAGAGGGAAGAGGGTCAGAGGGAGAAGCAGACTCCCCGCCGAGCAGGGAGCCCGATGCGGGACTCGATCCCGGGACTCCAGGATCATGACCTGAGTCGCTTAACCGACTGAGCCACCCAGGCTCCCTGTCCTAGGCCTCTTTATGAGCTTTCCATTGCACTTAAAAAAAACCCAAATTCCTTCCCATGATCTACAGAGCCCTAGATGGCTCTACCACCCTCTGACCACCTCTCCACCGACCTGCACCCTGGCTCACCCCATTTCATGTGCAAGTCTGTCTTTCTGTGACTTGAACAAGCCAAACTCATCCCTCACCTCTCTTCATCATGCTCTCCTTCCTAGAATGCTCTCCACTCAACTCTTCCTGTGGCTGACTCATTCTCATCCTTCTATTTCCAACTCAGAAAGAGAATGTCTCTAATAACCTCAATTAAAATTACTAAGAATAGCAGCTTAAAGTTTCTTGTCATCTGATTTATTTCGTTTATAAAATTTATCAAAATCTGTAATCATCTTGTTTACTTACTTGGTTACAGTCTGTCTCCATCAGAGCAGATTCTTACTTATGTCTACAGAAAAATCACCAGGGCTTGGCAGAGTAGTTGGTCAATAAATACACGTTGCCTAATGAATGAGTAAATTGAGCTCAGGCTATCAAGGCACTGATTACATCATCTCATTTCCAGCTATGATGCCGAAATGAGGAAAGAGGGTTATAGAACTTTTCCCTTGTGTGACAATTGATACTAAACAATGTTTAGACTACATCGAGCTCTACATTTAGGCAGGAAAGAAAAAAAAGTATACAAACACTAAGAAGAAACAACACTGTAAGTAGTGGCAGAAGTTCAGACTTCGAGGGGGCTCCTGGGCGGCTCAGTCAGTTAAGTGTCTCTCTTCAGCTCAGGTCATGATCCCGAGGTCCTGGGATCAAGCCCCATGTCGGGCTCTCCGCTCAGTAGAAGCCTGCTTCTCCCTCTCCCTGCTGCTCCCCCTGCTTGTACTCTCTCTCTGTGTGTCAAATAAATAAATAAAATCTTTAAAAAAAAAACCTTAAAAAATTTTTTTTATTAAAAAAAAAAAAGAAGTTCAGACTTTAGGATCCCTGACCCATTAATCTACTACATTGGGAGGTAGGTATAGTCAAGGCAATTCAATCTTAATCGCACTTTCCTGCAGCAAAAGCAGAAGCTCATAAACCAACTAGTAGAAGAGAAATGAGCTAGTCCTGAAGCAAAAGAACCTAAGCCAAGAGTAAAAAGATGCTTCTCTGGCCACTATTAAAAATGACCAATTGAGGGGCACACCTCGGTGGCTCAGAGGGTTAAGCATCTGCCTTTGGCTCAGATCATGATCTGAGTCCTGGGATCATGCCCTGCATCAAACTCCCTGCTCGGCAGGTAGTCTGCTTCTCCCTCTCCCTCTGCTAACTACCCCCTGCTTGTGCTCTCTCTCTCTCTCTGTCTCAAATAAATAAAATGTAAAAAAAAAAGGAATGGAGAAAATCTACCAGAGTTCTAGGATATTATTCTAATAAACTAGAGATGAGAAAGAGAGGGACAGAGAGAGAGAGAGAGAGAACTTCATCTATGAAGGCCAGCCAAAAGGTGAAAAACGTTTTTCATTTAAAAAGAGGAAAAGTGGGGCACCTGGGTGGCTCAGTCATTGGGCATCTGCCTTCGGCTCAGGTCATGATCCCAGGGTCCTGGGATCGAGTCCCACATGGGGCTCCCTGCTCAGCGGGGAGTCTGCTTCTCCCTCTGCCCCTCCCCCTGCTTGTGTTCCCTCTCTCACTGTGTCTCTCTCTGTCAAATAAATAAAATCTTTTAAAAAAATAAAATAAATAAAAAAATAAAAAGAGGAAAGGTGGGGCACCTAGGTGGCTCCATTGAGCATCTGGCTCTTGGTTTTGTCTCAGGTTGTGATCTCGAGGTCTCGGGATCCAGCCCAGCCCCAGGCTCCCATTCATTGAGGAGTCTGCTTGAGATTCTTCCCCCCTCCCTCTCCTTTGCCCCCTTCCCTTGCTCACAGGCACTCCCCCTCTCTATATATGATAAATAAATAAAATTTTGCATATATATAAAAAAAAGGAAGGTAAAGAGAAGAACTGATTGATCGAGCCCCTATCATGTGCCAGGAATTTTACAAAAGTTATCTCACTTGTTCCTCCTCATTCATAGCAAGTAAATCCAGGTCAGTCGTAGGTAATTACCTGACCCATATTACACAGCTGGTAAGGGAAGGAACTGGGATTCAATCTCAGATCTTCAACTTCCAGTTATTTTTTTTAACGTCCAAACTATGCACAATCTGGAACTCAGGCAGCTGGGCAGGAGCGGTGGGGACCGAGGCGGGGAGAGGAGGGGACAGTGTCTTCTCAAGGTCATACCGCAGCATTGTTGAACAATTCCTCCCAGCAATTCTCTCATTCTCTAGGAGAATATCCTTGTGTTTGACTTGACTATTTACTATCTGATTAGAACGCAGACAGTGTGAGGTTACACGTTAACTTCTAGATTTCTGAATGGCAGGAAAACCTTTTAAAGACTACAGTTTTATTACCCTGTAGGGCATTACCCAGTTTTACGTATGACCTAGCAATCTTAATCTACCCTTGTTTTTTAAGCCTATAAATACCCAGTTCCTCAAATACTCTTTCAATCAGTTTACCATCTCACTGGTTTCCTCCACTGATGGGTCAAATTAAACTTTGACACGTTCATTTTATATCTTTATGGGAATTATATTTGTAATTTGTGGAAATTATACATTAACAGCAACAACACACTCTCTCCCTAGGTACCTGCAAATATGATGGTTTCCCTGATCCGTGAGAAAACTGATGTGGACTCTGCCGGGGGAAGAAAGACCAGAAGTCAGAGACATCTGCTCAGACCTCCCGCAGCATATACCCAGGAGCCAATCGTGTCCTTTTCCTTCTGTTTCTCTAGGTTTCAACACCCAGCTCAAATTCTATCCCTCTGCTGCCGCTGCTTCAGGAGCTCCCTTCCTCTGTGGATTCCCATCAAGATCCCTAGGTCTGGCATTAGACCCGACGGCTAGTCAACAGCCTCCAACCCAGCACCCGCATATATTCTCCACAGAGCATAACTAGATTTCTCTACCTATGGCCTCTTTATTTTATTTCTCCACTCACCACCAACTTCCCAGTGCTTCTCCACTGGTGGTTTTTATTTGCCCAGTGATCACCACAAGCTGTTTCCCTTAAACTTCCCAGGCCTGGGTAGGCTCAACATGTGAACTCCAGTTGAAACACATACAATCAGAGAAGCATCCAGAGTCCTTCCAGTTGAAAGACAGTAAGAGAGGCAAGATCATGCTGCTGACAAATATGACATGCTCATCGGAAAGCCCCTGTGTTTAGTTTCTTCCTGGAAGGTTGCTGCATTGGCCTCCCCCATTCCCACGCTGGGCCAACCCTGAGGAGCAACTACCCTTGGGCATAGTGTAACAAATGCTTATTTGAGCCACACCTGGCTCCTAATCATGCATTGCCTCAAAATGGTACCTTTTTCCAGAGCCTATTTTGACTCCCTGGCTGCAGTCAAGGGCCTTCGTACACCTTTCGAATCCACTTTATAACCCAGCATAGTATTTTGCACTTCACAGACTCAGCAAATAATCGTTGCTGACTAGCTGGCTGAGTACCCTTGTCTTAAGAGGAAAGGTCCTTACCTTGAGCGGTTTTATTTTGATTTAGCAAATGGGCTAACCCTGTATGTGAAAGAGTCCCTGGAGGACCTTCTGGATGAAAGGCTGGCACTCCAGGGCCTGCTCCTGCTGGGTGGGGAGCCTGAAACCTCCCCCTGCCCCCAGATGGATGGAGGACCCTGGTTATGGGAAGAGACACAGAAGTGAGGAAGGGGGATGGGGGTGCTGCATCAACTATAAGGCTTTTTAAGCAATTTTCATCTCAATTTGTTACATTTGTCATATTCTGAGTGGCACAAATGCATGCAGGTGCATTTAGGCGACCCTAAGTTCTTAACAAATATCTATCTAAGAATCTTAAGATACCACTGATGAAAAGGTTTACATTCTGTTAATCCCTAGTGGGGCATGGCAAAGAATAAAAATGACAAATATGCTATTACCAGTAGTAATTTAAATATTCTGTATTGAGGCACCTGGGTGGCTCAGTTGGTTAAGTGTCCGACTCTTGATTGCAGCTCAGGTCATGATCTCAGGGTCGTGAGATCGAGCCCCACCTTGGCTCTGCACTGGGTGTGGAGCCTGCTTGGGATTCCCTCTCTCCCCCTCTCCCCCTGCCCCTCCCCCACCCCCACACATGCACAAGCATGCTCTCTCATAAATGAATGAATGAATGAATGAACACTCTGTATTAACTTCCAAAGAGACCCAATGGATTTACAACTTTTCAAGCCCCTCCATCTGAATTTTATTTTGCAGTATGAAAAGGACTATGTGGCAAATGTTACTCCAAGAAAAAGCTGGAAGAAACATGATGAAAATTAAAGCTAGCTACCACAAATCCAAAAGGCTGACTCACTTCCTAGGCCTCTTCGTTTCTCCCTTACCCCCTCCTCTTCTTCCTCCTCCTCCTCTGCCTCCACCTCCATTTTGCCCTCTCTCATATGGATGACTTCCTGGGTCTAGGAGTTGATGCTACCCTGTTCTCATTGAACTGTTGTTCTTTAGGATGACAAGGTTTGATGGGGCTCTGTAGACACCTTCCTCCTCAGTGCGAGACCCCCACCCCCACCCCATGGCCCCAGACCCTCCTCCCTGGAGCTTTCACCCACCATTCCACTCTACTGACCAATGAAGCTGTGTGCTTGGTACCAAGGACTCAAAGAACCCTAGTGCTGCCAAGAACTCTGACAAGTCACAGATTCTACCCCTGGCCCTGGGGCACGTCTGGACCATTCCCAGGACATGAGACATGAAGAGGATGCCCAAACCTCCCCGGGGACTAGGGTGGGGATTAACAGCCATGGGTGTTCGGGTCCTAAGGACTGCAAACATTCCTCTGCATGATGTTCACCCCTGGTGAACGAAGACGTTCAAAATGGTTGTTGAACCACTATATTGTACACCTGTACTGTGCACCTAATATAACACCGTATGTTAACTGTAATGGAATGAAAATAAAATATAACTTAATTTTTAAAAAGATGTTCAAAATGGGAAACCAGACTGACATCCGTTGTTATAGTTTATCACAGTGACATACCAGGAGGATCTTTCAGATATTAGATGTAGATCTTTTCACACATAAGAAGAAGGGGCACATTGCTAGTTAAGAGAGAAATATATAAACTTAAGTGACATCATTCCCCACTATAATGTCAACAAATATTTATTTTTCTAAACCAGGGTTAATTCATTTAAAAGACTAAATCTTTATTGTGTGTCCATGAAGTGACTTTTATTTTTTTTAAGATTTTATTTATTTATTTGAGAGAGAGAATGAGACAGAGAGAGAGAGAGGATGAGAGAGGGGAGGGTCAGAGGGAGAAGCAGGCTCCCCGCCGCGCAGGGAGCCGGATGCGGGACTCAATCCTGGGACTCCAGGATCATGACCTGAGCTGAAGGCAATCGTTTAACCAACTGAGCCACCCAGCGCCCCTCATGAAGTGACTTTTAGAAGAAAGACTGGGGGGCGCCTGGTGGCTCAGTCATTAAGCGTCTGCCTTCGGCTCAGGTCATGATCCCAGGGTCCTGGGATCGAGCCCCACATCGGGCTCCCCGCTCTTTGGGAAGCCCGCTTCTCCCTCCCCCACTCCCCCTGCTTGTGTTCCCTCTCTCGCTGTGTCTCTCTCTGTCAAATAAATTAAAAAAACTTAAAAAAAAAAAAATAGAAGAAAGACTGGGCAAAGAACTTTTTAAAAAATATATGCACCCGGAGCTCACCTCTCAGGAGTAATTTTTCATTATGCTCACACCTGCCATCCATTTCTCTGTAATCTCTTTGTCAAGCCCAAGAACGAGCCCATGGCCTTGTGGAGCATATAAACTCCCCAACTGCATCCGGAGGGTTACCACCAGCGGTGTCTTAGATGCAACGCTACATTTTTTTTTTTAATTTCATATTGTATGAGGGAGCAGCAAGGTCCTGAAACCCACTGAAGCCAAATATAGAGCCCAGCTTCAGCGTGGGTAGGAAGGGTGCAAACACCACTCATACTCCTATTAGAGGATTAACATCAAAGCAAGTTCTCTGTGAAAACTTAACTGACCCACAGGGCTCTTAATCAAAGGGAAGGAAAGCAACTGGGGCCCATACACTAGACACACTCACATTCCGAGTTCCCACCTGCCTTTGCAGTGAACAAAATGTGACCCTCCCAAGGTTTAAAAAGATCAGACGATGAACATAATTCTCAAATGTAGCAGATAAAAAAGAAAAAAACATGACAGCCCATCTTCTGAATCTGCCCAGAAGGCTTGTAAAACCTGATTTTGAGGGGATACACAAAGTAAAAAACTGGAGGTTTTCAAACATTATTCAAAAATAGAGCTTTTTAAAGGGGCACCTGGCTAGCTCAGTTGGAAGAGCATGCAAGTCTTGATCTCAGGGTCATAAGTTTAAGCCCCATGCTGGGTGTAGAGATTACTTAAATAAGCTTTTTTGTTTGTTTGTTTTTGTTTATTAAAGATTTTATTTGACAGAGAGGCAGAGCGAGAACGAGAGCGAGAGCGAGAGCGAGAGAGAGAGAGAGAGAGAGAGAGAGAGAGAGAGGAGAGAGAACACAAGCAGGGGGAGTGGGAGAGGGAGAAGCAGGCTTCCCGCCGAGCAGGGAGCCCGATGTGGGGCTCGATCCCAAGACCCTGGGACCATGACCTGAGCCGAAGGCAGACGCTTAACGACTGAGCCACCCAGGCGCCCCAATAAACTTTTTTTAAAAAATAGAGTTTTTTTAAATTCTAATAATACAAACAGTAAGTCAGCTGCCAGAAGAAAAAAAAATTGTGCCTTAGAAGGTGGCTCAGTCCGTTAAGCAGCTGCCTTCAGCTCAGGTCATGATCCCAGGGTGCCGAGATCGAGCTCCATCTCGGGCTCCTTGCTCAGCGAGGAGCCTACTTCTCCCTCTGCCTGCCACTTCCCCCTGCTTGTGCGCTCTCTCTCTGACAAGTAAATAAATAAAATCTTAAAAAAAAAGTTTTTATTTTAAACAGTCATCACTTGAGATTGAAAATAATTTCACACACTCTCCAAGTACTGCATTAATATAGTTCTCTAGTTCCTCTCATGCCAGAAAAGTACTCTAATATTACCCCACAAGTTCTGTTTTAAGTTTCACATTTACCAAAAATCACAGATCTGATCGTGAAAATTGGGGATACAGAAAGGATTACTTTGAACACAAAAATAAATTGAGCACATATTTACTAAGCAACCATTACATGTTGGCGAGTGAGGTTTTATTCAATGATTCACTCAAGCATTAAAGTGGTTTAGGCCTGGAAGTTGTATTTAGACCTGCCTGGGTCGGAATCTCAGCTCTACCCCTGACTCTGAAGGGTTCTCACCCTTATAATCCTCCACTTCCCCACCTATAGAATGGGGATTCCAACCACCTCCCTGGATTGTAGCAAGGATGCTAGTGAGATAATGCATGTCAACAGGTCTGACTCAAAACAGAATCAATAAAGACAATGCCATAGGGTACTAATAAGCACTCAGAAATGGGATGAATCAGTGGACTCAGAAACAGACCTGGAATCCCTCACTGGATTTCCTTGATAACTCTTTCACACTAAAGATTCTGCATCCTCTTTTGGAAGAGAGACAAAAAAACTGAATGAGGTAATATTTATAACAAAAAGGTGCTCAAAAATGTTAACTGCCTTTAATTCTCCCATCTTAAAATGCCTTCATCTCACATCCTTTAATGTCAGTGCATTACCCAACATGATAAACATAACTTAAAGGCACAGAGCCCAGGACCTCAGCTCACGGGGGAGCCAAGTGACCTTGACCAACAATGTAACTTTGGCCAATACACCCAACCTCTCAGGGTTCAAGCCTCCTCATGAGTAAGGCAGAGAGGATGGCACAGGTATCATCCCTTACTCAAAATCCTAAATTCTCCGAACTAAACAGAAATCCCCCCCCCCAATAAGGCAGCTGTTTGTCCATTATACATGCTAAAATAAAATCTCTCAGGGAAAATTGGCATTCAGAAGGACTGCATCTAGAAGGAATGCTGGGCTTTTCAGAGTTTGAGCCAAATCAGTGGTACTGACTTGATCCTCAAAGGCTACTTTGTGTGGGGTCACCTGGTGGCTCAGTTAAGCACCTGCCTTAGGCTCAGGTTATGATCCCAGAGTCCTGGGACCGGCCCCTGTCAGGCTCCCTGCTCCGCGGGAAGCCTGCTTCTCCCTCTCCCTCTGCCTGCCGCCCCCCTGCTTGTGCTCTCTCTCTCACTCTCTCTGTCAAACAAATAAAATCTTTAAAAAAAAAAAAAAGAAGCTACTTAGTGTGTAAAGTATCAAGCAAAGCAGCTCACACAACAATTCTCTGGAATTGCCGAGAACTTCTAGTCAAGCACAGAGAAACCATGAGAATTAAAAAGAAACCACCAGATGTCACTCTCACAACCACTGAATTACACGGAGTTCCTAACACATAGATGAGCGTGGTACAAAAAAACAAAAAAAGAAAAGAAAGAAAGAGAAAGAAAGAAAGAAAAGGAAAGAAGAAAGAAAGAAGAAAGAAAAAAGAAAAGAAAAGAAAAGAAAGAAAGAAAGAAAGAAAGAAAGAAAGAAAGAAAGAAAGAAAGAAAGAAAGAAAGAAAGAAAGAAAGAAAAAGAAAGAAAGAAAGAAAAGAAAGAAAGAAAGAAAGAAAAGGAAGGAAGGAAGAAAGAAAAAAGAAACTGTTAACTTTACAAAGGGGGAAAAGAATTTCTCTTTCTGCATTTCATTATAAATATGAAGCTGAGTTGCAGCTATGGCAGGGATTAAGCTCTAGGGTAAGCATTTAAAAGGAAAATTGTGTATAGTCAAGATTAACAATGAACAAATCCTGTAAATTACCATTATATAATAGAGTACACATGGTTTTGGATATAATCTCACAGAGGAATGGGTACATAACAAATGTAATATGTGCATAGTGATGTCTGGTGTGTAATTAAGAGTACATATGCAGGGGCGCCTGGGTGGCTCAGTGGGTTGAGCATACGACTCTTGGAGCTGATCTCAGGCTGGTGAGATCAAGCCCCGCCTCGGGCTCTGCACTCAGCAGGGAGTCTGCTTGAGATTCTCTCACTCCCTTTTCCACTGCCCCTCCAACCCTCCCCCCCACCGCACCCCTCACCGGCGTGCACATGCATGCATGCTCTCTCTCTAAAATAAGTAAACTTTTTTTAAAAAAGAGTACATATACAAAATGTTTGTTACAATTGCATATTATTGAATTTGTTTAACATAAATGACTAAATTATTTTACTCACCGGCATACAGTCCTCAGCTACTATTTTTATGGTGGTAAAATGAACCTCGCCAACCACTTAACATGTCAGGCACTCCAGTCCTCTGGTGCCAGCCCTACTTAATCTATTGTAAACAGAACAGTATCTAGGATGTACCATTTTTGCAAGGGAATAATTTTACACAGAACAAACAAACAGCAACAAACAGAACCAACAGGCTGAGTTTTAACATTTTAAACTATTTAATTTTGAAACTTCTGAAATTGTGAAATCACTAGTAAAGGTATTTTAAAATTAAAAGAAACACAGCTTATAGCCTCCTCTTATGAATAAATAATTACAAAGTCCATTTAACAACATCCAGACACTATACTCGACTCTCGGATGCTTATTTCTAATTCACAATCATAAAAAGTGAGGTTTTCACCTCTACTATTACTACTGTGTTCTCATAATAATAGTAACAGGTAACACCACTGAGTGCCAATCCTTAACATGTATTAACTCATTTAATCTTCATTATTTCCAAATTAGAAACCAAGACTCAGAGATTTAATTAAAATATCCAATATCCCTAGCTGTGCCTCAGTTTCTCCATCTGTGCAACTGTTTTAATACCACTTAATTTATAGCACTGTGAGGTTTAGCCGAGATAACGTATTTAATGCACCTAACACCGTGTTAGCACAGCAAATACTAATGAACAATTTTTCCTGTTATCATTAAAGTGTTCTTACAGGGGTGCCTGGGTGGCTCAGTCATTAAGCATCTGCCTTCGGCTCAGGTCATGATCTTAGGGTCCTGGGATCGAGTCCCACATCAGGCTCCCTGCTCAGCGGGGAGCCTGCTTCTCCCTCTCCCTCTCCTGCCCCCCTGCTTGTGTTCCCTCTCTCGCTGCCTCTCTCCGTGTCAAATAAATAACCAAAATCTTTTAATAAATAAATAAATAAAGTGTTCCTACAGCTTAAAGTCTCCAGTGCAGCCTAAGGATGAGCAAAATGAAACCTCTTGCATCATCTTGCCGGACCCTCGAATTTTCCAGCCATTACAGAAAAATGGCAGAGTTAGCATTCCCTTTGGTAGCTCGCTCCAAAGTAAATGCCTTAAAAATAGACCACCGATTCTTGTCACTTAATATGAGTGCTCAGAAGAGGCGATTCCTGAAGAATATGGCTTCAAAGGAGACCTCAGATTGAGAAAACCCAAAGTTCAGGAGAGATAAGGAAGGAAGACTTGAGCTCAAGTGGGTTCCAATCCCAGTTTCACCAGTCACTAGCTCTGTGACCTTGGGTGAGCTACTGTCGTTTTCTGTGCCTCAGTTTCCCATCTCACTACGTTGTCCATGGATTAAAGGACACACTGAAAAGCATGTAGATCAAATACTGAGTACAAAACATTAGTTCTTGCCCTATTATTGTTGGGACTTGTACTGCTAAAGGCACTGGTTAGTGATACTGTGTGCTACTGCTTTGACAGCTGGGGAGTGGACAGGGCACAACACTTGGCACTAAGTATCCTGGTTCTGCCTCCCTCTGGTTGATATGTCCTGGTGTCCCCAAATAGATCAGTCCACCACAGCAAGCCCATGCACCAAATCCGCCCTGCTGCCTATTTCTGTAAATAAAGTTTTATTGGAACACTACCACACTCAATTATTTACATATTGTCTACGGCTGCTTTCCTTTTACAACTACACAGTTTAGTGGCTGCAAGTGAGACCAAATGATCTACAAAGCTGAAAATACTATCTGGCCTTTTACCAAAAAAGTTTGTTTATACTTACACAAATGGATAGAACATCAAATTTCCCTCCCTATCCCACTGGATGTTTTGAGGATAGAGGAAGAAATAGATGTGAAAAAATCTATAAAATATAGGGATTATTTACCAAAAGCCCACAGCCTTCAAGCTTTATTATTTTTTTTTTAAGATTTCATTCATTTATTTGACAGAGAGAGACAGCGAGAGAGGGAACACAAGCAGGGGGAGTGGGAGAGGGAGAAGCAGACTCCCCGCTGAGCAGGGAGCCCGATGTGGGGCTCGATCCCGGGACCCTGGGATCATGACCTGAGCTGAAGGCAGACGCTTAATGACTGAGCCACCCAGGCGCCCCGCTTTCAAGCTTTAAATTCAAGAAGGAAATAATGCTCAGAACATGGGCTGTAGAGTCCCACCATCATCGCCATCATTTATTAACTATGCGCGTCCTTGCAGAAGTTACTTAGAGTCTCTAAGATTCATATTCATCATTGTAAAATGGGAAAAGCAACAGTACCAAACTTGTGGGGTTGAAGAATTACACAAGATGTATGAAAGATTTAGCTTGGTATCTGGTCTATAAGTACTCAATAATGTCACCTCTCATTAAATTATTACTTTTGTTGTTAATACTGCAGAGAAAAATTATGCGTCCAAATATTGGACCACTCAGACAATACTTTGCCTCCCAGGGTTTTCTACCCTCATGAGAATTGTAGGTACTAGCAAAGCAGAGATACTGAAAACTGTAATCTGTGCTTTGGGGGCATTCGAAGGGAGAAAAGGCTAAGGCTCCAACTTACTCATTTCTCTCAAGACTAAATTCTCCTTCAGAGCCTGGGTGGCTCAGTCGGTTAAGCATCTGCCTTCAGCTCAGGTCATGATCCCAGGGCCCTGGGATCGAGTCCCACATCGGGCTCCCTCCTCAGCGGGAAGTCTGCTTCTCCCTCTCCCTCCACCCCTCCCTCCTGCTCGTGCTCTCTCTCTCTCATGTGCTCTCTCTCTCTCAAATAAATAAAATCTTTAAAAAAACGAGGAAGCAATTAAATATGGAAACTTACTCAAAACCAGCAGAAAGGAGAGGCTGCCAGAAGGGATTAGTAGAGTAAATCATATAATTAGTATCTTGAATATGTTATACATCAAAAAAAATTTTAAGAATTTAAAATTCTAAACATGTAAAAGACAAAAATTAAAAATCTGGTAAAACTAATGCATTAAAAAAGAATTTGAAATACCTGCAAAGGGGTACCATGGAGCAGATGCATTTGGGGCTGAGGCAAACGTTCAAGATCTCAGTTATAGCGGTGGTTAAATGGGTATACACAATTATGAAATTTAACTTGTACATTTAATATGGATGCATTTTAGTGCATGCAAATTATACGTCCATAAAGATGGTTTTTAAAAGAATTTGGAAAAAAGCTAATATAAAAAATTTTCATATGAAGTGCTAAAAATTTGGATGCTGATATCATAAGAAGGGTATCATAATAATGGTGTCAGTTCTGCAACACTCCATACATGCCAGGCACTGTTCTAAACGCTTTTACATGTATTAACTCATTTGTTCGTCTTAACAACCCTCTGAAGTGGCTTAGTATTAACCTCCACTTTACAAATGATGAAACTGGACACAGAAAGGTTAAATAACTTGCCCAAGGTCACAAGGCATCTAAGTGACAGATCTGGGATTCGAATTCAAAGTTCAACTTCAGAATCTGTGATTTTATTCACTGTCATTAAAACCTTTAACACTGGGGCTCCTGGGTGGCTCAGTCGTTAAGCGTCTGCCTTCAGGTCCGGCCATGATCCCAGGGTCCTGGGATCGAGTCCCACAGCGAGCTCCCTGCTCAGCAGGGAGCCTGCTTCTCTCTCCCCCACTTCCTCTGCTTGTGTTCCCTCTCTTGCTGTCTCTCTCTCTGTCAAATAAATAAATAAATAAATCTTAAAAAAAAAAAAACCTTTAACACTGGGCACCCGGGTGGCTCAGTCGGTTGAGCATCTGCCTTCAGCTCAGGTCATGATCTCTGGGTCCTGGGATCGAGCCCCGTGCCAAGCCCGCCCCCCCCACCCTCCTAACCACCCCCACCCCGTGGGCTCCCTGCTCACGGGGAATCTGCTTCTCCCTCTGCCTCTCCCCCACCCACCTCGTGCTCTCTTCTCTCACTCCCTCTCTCGCAAATTAATAAATGAATAAATCTTTTAAAAAAAACTTTAAAACTGCTTCTGACAAATTTTGTAAATTCAACAAACTGTGCCATTTGACAAAATGACCCTCACCAAACCCAACCAGAGCTATGGAGATACAAATTCTCCTCCCACCATGTATCTCACTTGCAGACTTAGGTACCTGGTTATTTTGTTTTGTGTCTGAGTTCCACGAGGCATACCCAGAGCACCAACAAAGCACAATGCCTACACGTGGTAGCTGCACCAACAGGACTACTTGAAAGAATAAAGAAACAAATGAGTGGATCCAGGAATGAACAAATGCATTGGGTTGCACCTCAAGCATCACTGTAGATAGAAACTCTGTTCATCCGTATGTGTATATATACGTACACACTAGCTACTTAAGTCAATATAATAGCAATTCTTTTTTTTTTTAAGATTTTATTTATTTATTTGAGAGAGAACAAGCTAGAGACAGAGGGACAGGGAGAAGCAGACTCCCCGCTGAGCAGGGAGCCCGATACGGGACTCGATCCCAGGACCCTGGGGATCATGACCCAAGCCAAAGGCAGATGCTTAACTAACTGAGCCACCCAGGTGCCCCTGGGCTATTCTGATTAATAAGGTACAAAACTGTTATTGAACACATCAAATCTCTGTCACTATGAGAATATATAAAATATTTAGCATGTTTATACACCAAGCATTGTTTTGCTTTTTAATATATTGTCTCATATAAACCAGATAGCATTGCTCTAAAAGAAGTGTAATTATCATCTCAGAGCTAATAAATGGTTTATACACAGGCCTGACTCCACAGACTGAGCTCCTATCCATCATGCCAAGAAACCTGATAAGTAGTTCTAAAGGAAAACAGGATTTTTCTGGACAAACTAAAGCTGTGGAATTGGCACAGGAATATACATACATATGTTCCTGTGCCATATTACATATATATATATATATATATAGAGAGAGAGAGAGAGAGAGAATAAAGAACACAAACACAAATTCCTGTACATATAGGAATTTATTTTATGATCCAGTTACATTTTTCAATTGGAGAAAGAAGAATAAATTATTTAATAAATGATGCCAAGTTAATTGGTTTTCTCTTGGGACAAAAATAATATTAAACCCATACACAAATTTTGATATAGATTAAGTATACACACACGCACACACACACGAGAGATGAATGCGTGGAGAATATATTTTTTTTAAAGATTTTATTTATTGACAGAGAGAGACAATGAGAGAAGGAATACAAGCAGGGGGAGTGAGAGAGGGAGAAGCAGGCTTCCCGCTGAGCAGGGAGCCCGATGCGGGGCTGGATCCCGGGACCCTGGGATCATGACCTGAGCCTAAGGCAGATGCTTAACAACTGAGCCACCCAGGCGCCCCGAGAATATTTTTTTTATAATCTTGAAATAGGAACAATCTTTCTAAGACAAAAACCCAGAAACCATAATGAAGAGAGTGAAAGGTTTGGCTACATGAAATTTTTAAACTTCCGAAACAAGCATATGGCTAGGAGAAAATATTTAAGGCACCTTTACTAGACAAAAGATTACTATCCATAATAAATAAAGAACTCTTACAGGACAGTAAGAAAGAGACAAACAACCAAAAAGCTCGATAAAGGATGTGAAAATACAGTTCACTGAAGAAGAAATCCAACAGCCAATAAACTTGGAAATATGCACCTAAAAGGGGCACCTGAGTGGCTCAGTCGACTAGGTTAAGTGCCCGACTCTTGATCTCAGCTCAGATCTTGAGCTCAGGGTCCTGAGTTCAAGTCCCATGTTGGGCTCCACGCTGGGTGTGGAGTCTACTTAAAAAAAAAAAATGCACCTAAAAAGTAGTAGCATTTTGTCCATATGACTGACAAAAATGTACAAGATTGATAATATCGACACTTGGCAGAGACGCTGGAAAGTGAACATATACCTTTGCTACAGTCTATTTAGAATTGAGCCTTACAGTATCTATTTTAAAAATTAAATACATATACATTGACACAGCAATACTACTTCTAGGATTCTATACTATTACGATATCTACACACATGCACAAGGGTCCACCTATTATGGAACATATTATATCGGGAAAAAATTAGAAACCACGTAAATGATCTTGAATATAGAAATAGTAAATAAATAATGGGACAGTTACATTACCCAATTCCCTTCAGTCATTACATAAAGAATAAAGCAAACAGTGGAAATACCGCTAAGATATATTAAATGAAAAGCCTAATCCCAGGAAAGGTGTATAGTGTATTCTTATAACAACCCTAATGCTGATTTCTTCTGAGAAGGAGAAGGGAGGGATGGTAAAGGAAAGACCACGCTTTGACTTCTGCCTCATTTACATCTTTTGTAACAAGAAAGCTTTTATGCATTATTTGTATAATGTAAAAGAGAATGAGCAATTAGAACAATATAAAAAAAGGTTAAAGTATTACTTCAAGATAAGCAGGTTCAACATACCTAGAAAAAAACTCCTGCACAGTAAAATAACATGACATTTTAGCTGGTTTCATAACCCATTGCCTCCATGTCCAGGATAAGTAAACAGCACTTTCAGTCCCTAGGTAACTTTTTTTAAAACTCTTTATTTAGAAATAATTTTAAACTTAAAGAAGTTACCAGAATATGAATAGTAAAAAGAACACCTGTGTGCCATTTACCCAGATCCTCTATTATTTACACTTTGCCCTGTTTGCTTTATAATCTACTCTCCCTCCCCTCGCCTCCCACTTCCCTTCTCCTTCTTTTCTACCTAGCAGCTTAGCTAATATATTTTCTGAACCATTTGAAAGTAAATTACATATATTGTGGCCCGTTGCCTGTAAATACTTTAGGGTGTATCTCCTACAAATAAGGATAATCTCTTAGGTAACCACCGTACAGTTATCCACTTCAATAAATTTAACTACCTGAAACTACTGTCCATATTCCAATTTTGTCAACTGACCCCACAATTTTCCTTTTTGGCATGTTTCCCCTACAATACAGGGTCTAGCCAACAGTCATGTCTCCTTCACCCCCTTTAATCTGGAACATTCTCACAGTCTTTGTCTTTTATGACATTATTTTTGGAGTACAGCTCTCCTCTCCTTTTTTTTTTTTTTGTAAATAGAATCTTCCTTATTTAAAGTTTCTCTGAGGGGCCCCTGGGTGGCTCAGTCAGTTAAGGGTCTGCTCAGGTCAAGATCCCAGTGTCCTGGGATCGAGCCCCACATCAGGCCCCCTGCTCAGCGGAAAGCCTGCTTCTCCCTCTCCCTCTGCCTCTCCCCCTGCTTGTGCTCTCTCTCTCTCTCTCTCTGTCAAACGAATAAATAAAATCTTTTTTAAAAAATAAAAATAAAAGGATAAAGTTTCTCTGATGTTTTCCCACAATTAGATCTAGGTTAGGCTACTACAGAAGGGACACTGTGTCCTTTTTTTTTTTTTTAAAGATTTTATTTATTTATTTGAGAGAGAGAGAGAGAATGAGAGAGAGAGAGCATGAGAGGGAAGAGGGTCAGAGGGAGAAGCAGACTCCCTGCTGAGCAGGGAGCCTGATGTGGGACTCGATCCCGGGGACTCCAGGATCATGACCTGAGCCGAAGGCAGTCGCTTAACCAACTGAGCCACCCAGGCGCCCTGGGACACTGTGTCCTTGTCAGGTCATTTATATCCAGAGGCACAGATGTTCATCTGCCATCACTGGTGATATTAATTTTGATCACCCAGCCAAGGTGTTGTCTGATTTCTCCACTGCACGTACTATTTTGTCTTGCAATTAATAAGGAGTTTGTGGTGAGACAGTGTAAGACCATGTAAGTAGGGGTGCCTGGGTGGCTCAGTCAGTTGAGCATTCAACTCTTGGTTTTCAGCTCAGGTCATGATCTCTCAGGATTGTGAGATCGAGCCCTGGACTGGGCTCCGTGCTCAGGGGAGGAGACTGCTTAAGATTCTCTCTCTCTCTCTCTCTCTCTGTCCCTCCCCCCACTCATGCTTGCGCTGGCTCTCTCTCTCTAAAATAAATCTTAAGAAAAAAAAAAAGACCATGTAAATATTCTCTAGAATATTTACCCCTAGATTCAGCACCTATGGGGATAGCTGCCTGACTCAATCTTTACTATGATGGCTAAAGACTGATTTTCCAAACCCAGCACTCCCTCCTTTTACTGAAAGTGAAAGCCCTCCCATATCCCCCATTTATCTATCTAGTTAGTTATCATTAATATGGGCTCAAGAAGTCCTATTATTTAAAATGAACTGTATACATCACTGCCCTTCATTATTTTGTGCTCAAATTGTCCCAAATTTGGCCCAGGCAACTTTTAATCTTCTCACTCTTTATCCCCTCCAAGCATATTCTAACACTTAGAACTTGCTTATAATGAGAATTCTGTTTTGCTAAGGAATCTTACAAGGTTAAGGCACATCTAAATTTTAGCAGTAATATTCAGTGATTTTTCTGACTCTCCTAATGACAACTGAAGTATGTAGCCACTGACTTACACACCAATGTACATTACAAAATGGACTTTATTACAATGAGAATATTAAAGGTCTGCCTAATTTGCTGCCACCTGACGTTGTTTCATTACCAGTTCTTAGCTGTTTACTCATTGCTCTAAATACTTGGAGGGGAAGCTAAAGAACCTCGGCATTCACATCAGAATAATAGACCTCTAACTCTGAAAGTCTCTTTAAGTCATTTTAATTAAGAGAGAGCTATCTATAGTGAAAACGGGCAAAAATGTGCAGCCAATCTGAAAACAAAAAACTGCCAAAATTAACAGGCTGATGGGGCGCGTGGGTGGCTCAGATGGTTAAGCATCTGCCTTCGGCTCAGGTCATGATCCCGGGGTCCTAGGATCAAGTCCCACATCGGGCTCCTGACTCAGCGGGGAGCCTGCTTCTCCCTCTCCCTCTGCCTCTGCCTCTCCCCCTGCTCATGCTCTGTCTCCTCTCTCTGTCTCAAATGAAAAAATTTTTTAAAAAATCTTTAAAAAAAAAAGAAAAATTAAGAGGCTGAGAAGAAGCTAGAGGCAACAGAAGAAACCAATCATAACAGATATTTGAGGAACTTCAATACACTTTACAGAGAGGAGCTCCTGAGAGCCTTGTAGATTTGCAGCTATCAAAGAAGTGAACTGACTCTGGGTGAAAATTAAGCTGTACTAAGATACACCAGTACAGGAGCCAGAAGTCTGAGGCCCATTTTCCCACCCCTTTCTGACCTTTTCTGCTGTCAAACACAAGAGAGGAAGCTGAGGTAGTTTATATACTTTTTTTTTTTAGTAGGCTCCACATCCAGTGCACAGCCCATTGCAGGGCTTGAACTCACGACCCTGAGATCAAGACCCAAGCTGAGATCAAGAGTCGGACACTCAACCAACTGAGCTATCCAGGCATCCTAGAAGCTGAGGTAGTTTCAAAAGCAATGCTCCAGCGTCTATTTTCCAGCTTCCTGTGTCTAAAAAGCAGTGGCAATCAAAGCTTCTGGATTCTGGCTTCTTGATCCCTGAATGACAGCTACTGCAAAGTGCAATGAACATTTAGCTCTAGAATCGTCAGCCAAGGAGTATGAGCGCTTCCCCTAGGGAGTCACCTCTGGATGGGACTGAAGGTCATTCCTGGAGGCTCAGCCTACATCTGCTCCTTCAGCCCCTCTGCGCAGTTTGTAAACACAAACTTCCCTTCTTAAACTCATGTTACTTCAATGACCCACAGCAGTTTCTGCTTCCGGCGCTGAAACCTGATGGAGACAGATGACACAGAAGGAAATAAACAAGATAATACAGACTGTGATCATATCAAAGAGGAAATACTCAGGATGCGTAATAGAGAAAGAGAAAGGCTGCTTTGAAGACAGAACCTCAGGAAAGCCGCACTTGGAACCTGATCTTTAAAGTGAGGATGGAAAGTAAGAAGGAGCCGGTCACGTGAAGGGCTGGCTGAAGCCTGCCAGGCTGGAGAAACATGCAAGAGCACCATGGTGGGAAAGAACAGGGCATGTTCAGGAGATCTACCGGAAGCTAGGGTGGGTAGAACAGGAGGTGAGCCGAAGGAAGGCAAAAGCCTGACCACAGACCACAGGAAGGAGCATGCACTGTATTCTAAACATTCTAGAAAGCCACGCAAGTTTTAAGCAGGTTGGTAACACGTATTAATGTTTGTGAATGAGTATGAGGGCTGAAGAGTGGAGTGGGCTGCAGAAGGCAGAGGGAGCAGGCAGACCAGGTAGGATGCTGTCCAAGAAGGGAGGGCATGAGAAGATGGTGGTGTGGATGGAGAGAAGGAGCAAGCCTACAGTAAGGAGCCATGTTCTGGAGCTAGATTTGACAGGACTAGCTGATGACAGAAATGTCGAAGAAAAAGAAGGGGAAAGTGAGGGGAACAGAGATGGGGAACCGTGGATGAGGCAGAGGGAGGGCTGGTTTGGTTGGACAATGCCGTTTTAAATTGTTCCCCCAAAGCCTTGTGTTTGCTGTTGAAATAATTACAGAAAGGACAACCGTCTCCACATTGCCACAAGTGAAATGGAATGCTTTGTGGTCTTTAATAAAGGGACAGTTCATTTAAGCATGTCACATGTCCCTGAGGGGAGCCTAATCGCCTGTCCCATGAAAACTGCTTCCCCAGGCATGCAGACCCCAAGTGCAGGCTGGGACTGGGCTTGTGTATATCTAAAGGGGGGACCCTTATTTAAATTCAAATGTAACCTCCTCATCGGCAAACTACAAAGGGAGGTAAAAAAAACAGGTAAGCCTTTAGAAGAAGAAAATGATTCTTTCTAAGATAGTAGCTTTACTTTTTTAAATGCCAAATATAATTAGATACATTTTGATTTATGGAGCCTCATGTCTAAGTCATCTCAACTATTTATGAAATTAGAGTAGATGTGCTTTATGTTTGATGAAAAAGAATTCCAGGAATCTCAATGTTTTCCATTTGGAAAAGCTGGAAGGAATACCACCCACCCACACACACACACACACGCGCGCGCGCGCGCGCGCTATTATTACTAAATTAGCAAACTGTTAGAAATGTGAACAGCTCAAGCTTCTAAGAGCATTAAGTGTATGAGTAAATTATAGTCATCCTCATTTTGTGAACATTCCCTATCTACCCCAACCAGACAGCATGTGTTATTTTGCTCAGCCCCTCTGTGGGAGCAGGAAACTATGGCTCCAAGTGCCTTGCCCTTGGTTACCCGGCTTGAGCCACTTCTCCAAGGCCCCACCCAGCACCTCTGTGAGGTGGGCATTAGAATCCCCATTTGACTGATGAGAAACTGAAGCTCACAGAGAATCTGATTAAGTAACTTGCCCAAGGTCACACTGCCAGCCACTGGTAGAACCCTCTCGGGTAATGTCTGCTAACCTGCAAGCCCATCCGTATTCTTTCCCCTCTCTCTCACATGCATTCCTTTTTTTCTTTTTTTTTTAAGATTTTATTTATTTTTGAGAGAGAGAGAAAGAGGGCCTGAGGCGGGGTGGGGGGGTTGGGGGGTAACAGAGGGAGAAGCAGACTCCCCGCTGAGCAGGGAGCCCGATGCGGGACTCTATCCAGGACCCTGGGATCATGACCTGAGCCGAAAGCAGACACTTAACCGACTGAGCCACCCAGGCACCCTCTCACATGCCTTCCTAAGAAGAGACACACAAATCTGAAATTCAGGGACACATAAAAAGAGGCTGATTTCATTTGACTCTTTGTCCCACTTGAGACTTCAGCTATGGGGACAGTCCCTTTTTATTCAACTGCTTAATGGCTTATAAAGGCAATTGCTTGTTTATTCCTCTAGCAGGAGTTAAACGTATCGCATAAATAGCATCTGCCTTGGGGAATGAACTAGAAAATAAGGAAAAAACTTTATCCATGTACACTACACATCTGCTTTCCTGCAAACAGGACAAATTCTTCATTTGGACAGGGGTAATTCATGCAACCCTCAAACCTCTCTTCTGATGATCCATCAAGTGCTGACCAAAATGTGCCCTGTTAGGGGCACCTGGGCGGCTCAGTTGGTTAAGCATCTTCCTTTGGCCCAGGTCATGATCCCAGAACCCTGGGATGGAGCCCTGAGCCCCATGTTGGGCTCCCTGCTCAGTGGGGAGTCTGCTTCTCCCTCCGCTTCTGCCCCTCTCCCCAGCTTGTTCTCTCTCTCTCAGATAAATAAAATCTTTTTTAAAAAATGCATCCTGTTCTCCAGTCCTGTTTTTTTGATGCCTAACACTTTTGCATTATCCTTATCATATATAATGGCATCTCCTTTTTATTTCTGCCTGAGAAATTTTATCTACTTCTGGTGATTTTAAATTGTTCAATTATTTTAAATGTTAAAAGTGTATTGAGATAAGAGCAAATGGGTACGAGGAATCTTTATGGAGTGATAGAAATGTTCTTAAATTGGATTGGGGAGCAAATGGATGAAGGGGGTCAAAAGGTACAAACTTCCAGTTAAAAAATAAATAAGTCCTGGGGATGTGAGGTACACCATGGTGACTATGGCTAATAATAATATATTGCATATTTGAAAGTTGCTAAGAGAGGAGATCTTAAAGGTTCTCAACGCAAGAAAAAAAATGTCACTAATGTATGGTGACAGATGTTAACTAGGCTCATTGTGGCAATCATTCTACAATATGTACAAATTATCAAATCACTATGTTGTATACCTAAAATGAATATAAAGGTTTATGTTAATTATACCTCAATTTCAAAAAAACTGGATTGTGATGATTTGTGCATAATTCTATAAATTTAGTAACAATCACTGAATTGTACACTTAAAAGGAGTCAATTTTATGGTATGTATTTACACCTCAATAAAGCTGTTTTGTTTTTCAAGTGTATTGAAATCAGATAGACTGTGAAATCAGATAGACTCCAATAGACTGTGGAAGCAAATTCTCCTTCCTGGTTAAGATAAAAATACCACTTTGTTAGAAATCCCTGAAGGGAGTTCCTTTTCTGCTCTCGCCTGGAAAGAAGAACCACCCTTTCCCTTAGGAACAAGGGGACGGTTCTGTCCCATCTCTGCCAGGTGTCATGGCATGTGTGCCAAAAGATGGGTATTTCTCCTTCTGGGCAGCCAAGAATGTTACATGGTTATTGAGCACCTGGAGGGGAGGGAAGGAGGGAATATCTAGAAAGGCTGGAGGAGGAGAGGTGCCCACAGGTCTTAACCAGTGAAGAGGAACTGGTCAGGTGAGGGACAGCATCTTAAAACCGGGGCCTGACCTTTTGGGAGCTGGGGAGTACATGGGGAGCTACAAGCACTTCAGCACTATTAGTCTTGTTAGGAATGCAAGCTTCTGGGAGCCACCCCAGACCTACTGAATAGGACTGGTTGGGTGGGGGGGCTCGGAATGTGCATCTTAACAAGTCACTCGCTCCTTAACCTGGGGACCTATGCACACTAAAGTGTGAGAACCGTGAGCTAGGTCCCAGGGAAGGTCTTACATTACCATGCTAAGGTGTCTGCATAATACCTCAAAGGCAATGAGAAGCTGTGAACAGATTTTAAACAGGACTTGAACTTTAGGAAGAGCAGTCTGGCATGGCACATTGCTGTGGGGTTGAGCAAGAACTCTAGAACCCCCTCCAGGGCCAGGAGTGCTCGTGTACACACACTGTCACCTCCTTTACCTTTTAACTTCTTACACCAAGTAACGGAACACAAACATACCTTTTCCAAGTCACAGTCTCCTGTTAACATCGAGGTGCTACATGAGAAGGCTACAAAGACTGTTACGACACTCTCCAGTGTTAAAGAGGGGACCATCCTACACAGCAAAATGTTTGGAAAAACCAAAGGTTACATACCATTTATGTGACGATGGGGAAATGCCATCTTCAAAATATAACTGACACCGCCAAATGGCCCCCTGACAAATATTAACACTGTTCTGCACCGAGCCCCTGTTTTCTACTCTCCTTTGTGATAAGTGGTTTCTGATCCCTCCTCAGGAAAGTGTGAAGACTATAAACTCACAGAACTGACCCAGCTGGAGCCTTGGGATTGACCTGAGAGCTAACTGCTTCTATCCTAAAGGGATCCACCTGCTGGATGGGAGTTGCGCTGGAGCCTGGAGGGGCCGACCTTCACACAGCCAGTTCCTTTTTTTTTTTTTTTTTTTAAGATTTTATTTATTTATTTGAGAGAGAATGAGAGATAGAGAGCACGAGAGGGAAGAGGGTCAGAGGGAGAAGCAGACTCCCTGCTGAGCAGGGAGCCCGATGTGGGACTCGATCCCGGGACTCCAGGATCATGACCTGAGCCGAAGGCAGTCGCGTAACCAACTGAGCCACCCAGGCGCCCCACACAGCCGGTTCCTTATCTGGCTCGGAAAACAATGTCAAGCATCTGCATGTGCAGTCTCCATCACAACAGAGCTAAGAGCCAACCTTTGCACCCCATAAGCTAAGCACTTTATATGGCTTTAATCCCCACAATAACCCACTGAAGTAGGTTATATTCTCTTCATTTCACAGATGAAACTGAAGCTTAATTTATCCAAGCCTGTACATGGAGAAGCAGGGGTTCAAACCCATGTCTGTCTAACTCCAGAACTTGTACCATACCACCTCATGGGATGTGTCAAACAGATTTATATTTTTTCCTAGTTTTTGATGCCTATATGAGTATTAAGTTAATAAGCAAATTTAATTCATAAGGCTTACAACACATTATAAACTTACACATAGCCCCTGAAATCACCTAGCACAAGGGTCAGCAAACGTTTTCCATAAAGAATCAATAAATATTTAGGCCATCTGGGCCATATAGTCCGTGTCCCAACTATTCAACTCTGCGGTTATAGTGTGAAAGCAGTCACAGGCAACACCTAAACAATCAGGCATGGCTGTGTCCCAATAAAACTTTATTTGTGGGGCGCCTGGGTGGCTTAGTTCGTTAAGTGTCTGGCTCTTGATTTTGGCTCAGATCATGATCTCAGGGTTATGGGATCGAGCCTTGAGTCAGGCTCTGTGCTCGGTGGGGAGTCTGCTTGAGGATTCTCTCTCCCTCTCCCTCTGCCCCTCCACGTTCTCTCTTAAACTGTCTCCCTCTAAAAAAACAAAACAAAAAACAAAAAAACTTTATTTACAAAAACAGGCAGGAAGGGGGCAGAGTGCATTTGCCCTTCTGACAAAGTCTGCCACTCTCTGACCTAGTGGGAAGGGTACTGAATGTAGAGTTAGAGCACTTGGCTTCTAATGCCAATTCTGTGCCTAAGTGAGTTGAATGACCCTGGGCCAGTCACTTCCTGTTTCTCAGATGTGGGCTTACACAGAATTTCCTTCTCAGCTGGCTGCAAAAATAAGGTAAAACTATATTTGAACACACATTTGGGTAGATTCTTCATTAAACCTATAAATAATGAACAGTGGCAGCAAGATCTTAAGGTAAAAGCATATGGAAAAAGAGAACTACCATTTTGGGAGTAATTCTACATGCCAAGTGCTTTGTCAAGTAGACTATTTCAACCTCATCAGCAACCTTATAGAGTAGGTATCATTATCCCCATTTTATAAACGAAAAGCATCAGACAGGTTAAATAGCATGCCCAGTCACACAGCAAATGGGAAGCTGACCCTCTTCAGAAGCTCAATACTACCCTGCATAGGGAGTAGCTGCTCTTAGGCAATGAGCACCCCGTCAATGATTTCACCAGGATGATGACACATGAGTGCTTCTGGGAGAGGTTTTGGAGTCAGGCCCCACTCCCCTCTCTTCAGGAATTTCCCACTCGGTCATCTGTCTTGCCCACCTCCTTTCGAAAAGATCACACCCCATTTGGCCTGAAAAATGATGTGAGAATCTGAGGCTTGTTTCCTTTAGTTCTGAACAGAAGGAACCGTGGCTCATGAGTTGAAAACACACCGGGACCCCCAGAACTCTGGAACAGAGTGGTCTAAGGAAGCAGAGAGGGAGAAAAGGACTAAGGCGACTCCCCGAGAAACCTGGACTGGTCCTGCTGAAGCGCACCCGAGTGGTGGGTCATGTGGTTCTGCATCTCAGAACTCTGGAAGAATCTATGTGACGAAACATAAGCCTATGGGATTACTGAGGCATGTCTGACTTGTCTGCCTCTTTAACCACTGCACTGCAGTTGACAGTCATTAGTTTAAAATTTCAAGAATGAGTTGGGGGGCACCTGGGGGGCTCAGTCCTTAAGTGTCTGCCTTCGGCTCGGGTCATGATCCCAGGGTCCTGGGATCGAGCCCCGCGTCGGGCTCCCTGCTCCACGGGAAGCCTGCTTCTTCCTCTCCCACTCCCCCTGCTTGTGTTCCCTCTCTCACAGACTCTCTGTCAAAACAAATAAATAAAATCTTAAAAAAAAAAAAAAGAATTGAGTTGGGAAAGGAGAAAGGGAAACTAAAATAGAATCGCAGAATCATTACTGCTTCCTGTAGGGGGAGGGGAGGGAGGAAAGGAGGGAGAGAGGAAGGAAAGGAGGGAGGGAGGGAGGGAAGGAGGGGGGAAGGGAGGGGGGGAAGAAAAAAAGAGAAGGAAAGACCGTCCCCAAATATGGAAGGATACATGTGTCTCCCCACTGTCAAAAAAGAAATGAGAAAAAAACCAAACCCAAGCTCCTTAGCTGAGCACTGAAGGTCTATCAGAACCTGCTACAACACACAGTACGACTCCCCTGCCTCGGCCCACAGCTCTCGCTCACCCCCTGCTTCAGCACCTCCGTCATGCTTCATCCATGCCTGAGCATGTTTCCTCTGCTGCTCCCTCTGCTTGAAGGAATGAAGGTGTGATCCGTTCCACTGCTGCCTACTGAAATCCACCCCTCACCATCCAGATCAAAAGCCACTGTCTAGATCACAGATGTCAAAGTTCAAAAGAACTTCAGAAACAGATGGTCCCATTACCTATGAGGAAACCGAAGCCCAAAAGGCTTAAGGGACTTGCTCTAAGTCACCCAGCTGGGTAGCTCCAAGTCACACAAAGATTTGGTCAGGAAGCCAACTCAGCTGACTTGCGGGTAGGGGCATGCCATCCCCATGATGTCCTGATGACTGCCCTGTGAAAAGTCCTCACCTCTTCCTAGGAGTGCCAGGGTGCTTACACTCTGTCTGGACTCTCCCCCATTTCAGGTCAGAGTTGTGTGCATGTGTCTGTATTTCCAGGTATCTGCTCTGTGTCTTACCCATCGTGTTATCCCACTGCTTAGTTACCCTGGCATACAGTCGGCCTTCAGTGGGCTCTAACAGTCACTGGACAAACAAAACAAAACACCAAAAAACTACCTGCCTCCCCACCTCAGGTCCTGTCTCCCTCCCACCAGCCTCCACGCACTGCCAGAGAGAGCCCCCCCAACCACCTGCTGATCTCTCCATACCTCTCCTCGATTAAACCCTTAAATGCACACAGTGGGATCCACAATTTGGCATGGAAGACTCGTACGGCCTTTCCTACCCTTCCAGACTCGTTCCCTGCCACCCAGAACACCAACAACTCTCCCTCACCTCTATATATTATGCCTGCCATTGCTTCTCCCTAGGACACACTTCAAGAGTTCCCCTGGTTCCCAACTTGCTCCTATGCAGCCGACCCCTATTCATCCTGTAAGATCCAGATTTTCTAAGAAGTGGCCTCCTCCAGGAAACTATCCCTGACTCCCAATCCCCTCCTTTAGATGAGGTGCCCTCCTCTGTGTTCCCAAAGCACCCTGGTATCTCTCCTCTATGGTTCTCAGCCCAGAGTATTATGTCTATTTGTCTACACCTGCTCCCGTTCCCCACCAGATCGTAACTTAGAGCTGGAGCTGTGTTTGCCCCTATAGCACCTAATGCAATAATATCCAACACATTAAATCAGACTGAATAATTCTTATTTACTAGCAGCAATCAGACCCAACAAATACATATATGTGGTATTATTTCATTAAAATATTTTAAAATACGTAGGCCCTATATATATGTCAGCATATATCAGCAGTACTAAGGGGACGTGTCCTCAGATCTCGGCAAAGAACTTACTACCCAAAGTCTTTAAATAAAGAGTGTAAGTTGCATAATTGTATTATGAACTGCCAGGCATTCAACACTTGAGGAGTCCCTTAGAGAGGTGTGATGACCCAACCAATACAGCCAACCAGTGAGGGTATATGACCAATACCCACTAAGCACATGAGTGGAAGAAGAGAGTTCTGACACAGGCAGGGACCAGCAGCAAGCTCTCCCCAGGAAGCCTCACAAGCACCCGGGCAGTCTCCATGTATTCATCTTCTGGAAAGTGAGCACATAGTGACTTCAGGAGACCCACCTGAGAAGGCCAGTGGGGCCCCCAAAACTTGGGGCTAGGGAGATGTCAACAGATGGTCAGGTGGAAACCGTGAGCCTCACAGAATTCACAGTATCAGATTCGCACTGTGGATAATTAGTAACAGCACCCTTGGGCACAGAACCAAAGTAAGAAGGCAAACAGCTAACGCCGGGAAGATCTGAGACCTGCCTCTAGAGAAAGCATACCTCTGCTGCTGGACTTGAAAGGAAGGAAGGGGGTATCCAAGTACAAAGGGAAGGGGAAGAGAAAATGAAGGCAAGTTTCCCTGAGAAGGTGGCATTCCAAGTATAGATGGCATCTCAGGAGACTCAAGAATGAACATTTCGGGAAAATTGCCTGTTGGTTAACCTGAGCAGGAGTGAGAGGCTGAGGGTATAAACTGATGCTATTTTTTCCTCCCACTAACCTGCAGAACCAATCTACAAACACGCTTTCTTAACCTGGCCCAAACTCATGGCCTTACAAACAAAGGGTTCATGCTCCCCTTGGTAAGGAAAGTTACAACGAGCCACAAAGGTGAGCATATTCTATGTGAGGTCCTCCCCCACCCTCTACACCCACTCCTCCTGTGTTAACAGCACCACCGCCCAGCCACACAAGGAACCCGGGATCATCACGGAGCAGCTCCCCACCTCTTCCCATCCACTGACCCTCAAACTGAGGAAAAGGTCCCCAAGCCCGTTCTTCCTCCATGTTCTCCCTGACATCTGGCCTCTTCTCTGGAAGCCTGTGGCCTCTGCTCCACTTCAGTTCTCACCTCCTCCCACATTAACTGTTGCAACAGCCACTCACCCTTCCTGCTGCCACCTCCACAATCTGGCTGTATCAACTTCACCACATTTATTTTCCTAAAATAAATAACCTTACCCCCTCGCCTAGCTAAAAAAGCTCCCAGACTCCCATTTTTTAGGAGATTTAACCCAAACACCTTAGCATGATGTTCCAAACGCTGCACCACATGATCCAAGCCGGACTTTGCAGTCTCAGCCCTCACCGGCTCTCCCTCCCTCGTGCTGAGTGCGTGTGCCCTGCTGAACCCAGGTGTGCTCTCATCCTTGCCCATCTCAACTTCCACCAAGCCTGCGCCTTATCCCACTTGCTCTGCCCAGCACAAGCCTGCTCACCATTCAAGACCCAGTTCAAATATCATCTCCTCATTAAAGGCCCTACCAGCCCCTAAACTAGGGTGGCATCCCTGTGTTGCACCTGTTTTCCTAGGGTGATTACAGAAAGCATCCATTTACTCTCATAGTGCCCTGCTATGGATGATAAATTATATGGCCCTTCTACCTAAAACCTACCTTGACCCAAGGATAGAACTAGTTACTCGTGTAACTGTGTCTTTTGCTAGAGTGTATGTTCCTCAAGGGCAGTAATGTGGTCTTATCTTAGTGTGCACTTAAGTGTGTACTTCCAGCATCTATGGACTGGTAGCACCTCTCAGGTGCTCAACGAACACTGGTGGAATGAAAACAAATCTGATTCTTAAAAAAATTGTAGCAAGCAGGGCACCTGAGTGGCTCAGTTGGTTAAGCGTCTGCCTTCGACTCAGGTCATGATCCCAGGGTCTTGGGATTGAGCCCCAAGTCGCGCTCTCTGCTCAGCGGGAAGTCTACTTCTCCCTCTCCCTCTGCTGCTGCCCCTCTTTGTGCTTGCTTGTTCTTGCTCTCTCTCTCACTCTCTCTGTCAAATAAATAAATAAAATCTTCTAAAAAAACTTTAAAAAATTGTAGCACTCTTATCTAAACTTCATCTAAAATTCCAATGGATAAATTTTCTAAATTAGAATTAGATCTGGGGCGCCTGGATGGCTCAGTCGGTTAAGGGTCTGACTCTCAATTTCAGCTCAGGTCATGATCTCAGGCTCCTGGGACTGAGCCCAAGTCGGGCTCCACACTCAGCAGAGCATCTGCTTGTCCCTTTTCCTCTTCCTCTGCCCCCGCCCACTGCCCCGTTCCTGCTTCTGTGCTCGCTTGCACACGCTTGCACTCTCTCTCTCTCTCTCAAATAAATAAAATCTTTTAAAAAAATTAGATCTAAAAAGAATCCTGAGCCAAAAAAAAAAATTTTTTTTAATTTAAACTAAAAAATTTTTTAAATCCTGGGCCAAAAAGGCAGACCATGAGAGCATCTGCCAAATGAGCTATTTCTTTCTCCAACTTTCTCAACTTTTTTCATTATTGCCCTCCTAAGGAGCCCTATTAGACATTTTTTCCTAACCACACCCACCATGAAATTTTAAAAGCACTGAGAGATATATATATGTGTGCTTTATACATTAAAAGAACAAGTATAAAGTTTATTCCTTTTATTCAATAATGAATTTGGAATAATTAAATAAATATTTTAAGTCAAATTAAAAATTTTAAAGCTGAGCGCCTGGGTGGCTCAGTCGTTAAGCATCTGCCTTTGGCTCAGGTCATGATCCCAGGGTCCTGGGATCGAGCCCCGCAGGGAGCCTGCTTCTCCCTCTCCCATGCCCCCTTGCTTGTGTTCCCTCTGTCACTGTTGTCTTGCTCTGTCAAATAAATAAATAAAATCTTTAAAAAATAAATAAATAAAAATTTTAAAGCTATTAATATTTTTATAACTCTTTGCTGAGTAGCTTTTAATGTAATATATCAAATTACACATGCAAATTTCCAATTTCTACATAATAATAGCAATGTAACCAAATTTTTAAAAGACATTCAACACTGCTATTTCTCCAGCAAAAGTAAAACAATTGAAAAATTATCGTCTTAAAAGTTATTTTTTAGGGGTGCCTGGGTAGCTCAGTCATTAACCATCTGCCTTCGGCTCAGGTCATGATCCCAGGGTCCTGGAATCAAGGCCCGCGTCGGGCTCCATGCTCCACGGGAAGCCTGCTTCTCCCTCTCCCGCTCTCCCTGCTTGTGTTCCCTCTCTCACTGTATCTCTCTGTCAAATAAATAAATAAAATCTTTTAAAATAAATAAATAAATAAATAAATAAAATCTTTTTAAAAAAAGTTATTTTTTAGGGAAGCCTAGGTGGCTCATTCAGTTAAGTGTCCAACTCTTGATCTCAGCTCCCCACCTTAGGCTCCACGCCGGGCATGGAGCCTACTTAAAAAAAAATTTTCTTTTTTTTTAAATTTTTTTATTTATTTATTTGACAGAGAGAGAGAGAGGGACAGCGAGAGAGGGAACACAAGCAGGGGGAGTGGGAGAAGGAGAAGCAGGCTTCCCACAGAGCAGGGAGCCCCATGTGGGGCTCAATCCCAGGACCCTGAGATCATGACCTGAGCCAAAGGCAGACGCTTAATGACTGAGCCACCCAGGCACCCCAAAAATTTTTATTTTATTTTTTTAAGATTTTATTTATTTATTTGAGAGAGAGAGAGAATGAGAGATAGAGAGCACGAGAGGGAAGAAGGTCAAAGGGAGAAGCAGACTCCCCGCTGAGCAGAGAGCCCGATGTGGGACTTGATCCGGAGACTCCAGGATCATGACCTGAGCTGAAGGCAGTCGCCCAACCAACTGAGTCACCACCTGGCTGGCTCAGTCAGAAGAGCATGTGACTCTTGATCTCAGGGTTATGAGTTCATGCCCCACACAGGGTGTAGAAATTACTTAGATAAATAAACAAAAATAAACTTCAAAAAAAAGTTAATTTTAGTGAACTTAATTTTGTTTCATCTGAGAAAACAATTTTTAACTTAGGTAGCTGCTAGATATTCATTCAGATACTACCAATATCTTCTCTTTTCAGTACTTGACAACTATTGGTGGACTGAATAACTTTAGTAGGATTAAATAATAAAATATAAACTATTCCTATTTAATTCTCAAATACCAAGTCATGCACAAAAACACTCAGGGCCAAACATATGCAACATCCACAAGGCAGCCAATGGGCAGCCTGAACATATGAGGCGGTCACCAAGAAAGAGATGACTTCCAGATCAAGTAACTGATAGAAAGTCCTCCAATCCTAGCCATCTATTTGCCACAGGCTTATAGTATTGACCTTGCATACATCCTGTATATCTCCCAAGAACTTGATGTCAACATTGCTTACATAATACCCAAGAAAAAGAGAGAAATTTTAATGTTAATAAGATATTCTTGACCAAGCTCTGAAGGGCTACAAAACCATTGCAATATCTAAGATGCTTCCGCCTCCCTCCAGAAACAATTTTTGCAACCCTTGAGGTCATAAGCCCTAACCTCTATGTTCCCACATTTATCCTCCTAGCAACTAAACAGGAAAAAAAAAAACAAAAACAAAACAACAACAAACACCAGTTCACCCAGGAAAGCACCCCATCCACCAGCTGTCATGACAGTACCTCTACTACAATCATCTCCCTAGAAACTTCGAAAGAAAATTACCATATTATTAGCTCTTCTCCCAAAACGGAGCCTCCCCCAAAAAAGCGTAGACTTCTAGAACTGGAAGAACATCCAGCCTCTCCTTCTTCAGATGAGGAAACTTAAAAGAACCCTAAGAGAATGAGAGACTTGCTCAATGAAATTACTAGTTAAAGACAGATACCTGATCAGTCTGGTTCACTGCTGTATCTGCAGGCAGATGTTTGCACACATAATGAATAAATGGTTACTGGACAAATTAGTGACAGAGAGCCCAGTTCATCTAATCCCTAGCCTACTACTTTTCCAACTACACAGCTTTGTCCCTTTTACTTCCCTAGAATATAAAATAATGGCCACAAAGACTATCAAATGTATATTACGTGTTTAAAAAGTTCCCCAGCTGAAATAAGCCATTTTAGCCTCACATGCCCAGTAAAACTGACAAACAGGGTCTTGTTCACTCATGGTATAGCACTTCAGCCCACTGCAGGATTAAGGACTTTCTACAAGTAAGTCAAGTGTACCCAGTCCAAAATGCAGTACTTCCTACTTGCTTACCCTGCCTTGAGCTCTAGTCCAGAGTTCTTTTTTTTTTTTTTTTAGTATTTTATTTATTTGACAGAGAGAGAGACAGTGAGAGCAGGAACACAAGCAGGGGGAGAAGGAGAGGGAGAAGCAGGCTTCCAGGCTAGCAGGGAGCCCGATGTGGGGCTCAATCCCAGGACCCTGGGATCATGACCTGAGCTAAAGGAAGACGGTTAATGACTAAGCCACCCAGGCACCCCTATTCCAGAGTTCTTATACACATGTCCTATCTCCCTACCTAGCCAGAGAATCCTAGAGAGCTAAAACTGTGTCTTCTCCTTCTAAGGCACCTACCAAGTTTGAGCACAGAGCAAATGTTCAATAAATGTTTCCAAAATTTCTACCAATAGGAATGGTGTACCATGGAGGGAAAAAAGCGAATTTGGCATGAGCAAAAAATTCTGTTTGTACTTTGCTCATCTCCTAGAACCATGTAGTACCTTACATGTAACAGGAACCTAGCAGTTATTGAATTTAATAAATGAAAGATATAGCAAACACTGAGAAGTCATTAAGCAACATCATTTATGCTTTTATTCATTCAACAAATGTGTATTTACCAAGAATCTGTGTGCCAAGCTCTCTGCTGTTCAAAACCGAACTTCCTCCACAGACCTAGAGTCCTCCTCCCTAGCTAATGCATCTCAACACCTCAGTTCATCTTGTAGACAGTGGGTAGGGCTAGGGTGGTTATAGGTCTCAGTATGCCCAGGACAGTCCCAGTTTACACCTTTTGTCCAAGCGTTAATTACTAGCAGCATCCAGTTTCTCTCTCAACAATGCCCTGACATGACAATTATATAGCCCTAAGAGTACCAAATCTTTTTAGACAAGCAGACTAGGGATTCAAAAATTTCAATCCACATTTACTAGGTACTGCCAGTCTTGTTTCCTCATTTATAATACCCGTATAACATGGATTAAACTAACTGATTATACATACGGAAGCAGTTGGGGATGGGCTGGAACATCATATTGAGATCATACTGTAGAGGGCCTTGCATGCCGGACATATAAATACTCAATATACGACAGCCATAAAAACTTTTGAGGAAGGGAATGTATGTATAGTCAAAGCACGATGAAAGGTTTACTACCTCGATTCCAGAAAAGAACTAAGACAGGAGGAAAGAAAAAAACAGAAGCCTCCAGGTCATACCAAAAGACAATCTAAAGCTATAAATAAAGAAAGGTTGTCATGGATGAAAATAGCAACAAATACACTATTTCATCATCTGCCTTTACGTGTAGTGTAAAAGTTTCAACAATAAAAAGATGCAACTTAGCAAGCTCTAGTTCATTGGCCTGTGGTCTTGGGGGTCCTCATTGCAAGGGACTGGCTGTAAGGAAGGTTTTAAACAGCTGGGCTTGCCCTCTTGCCTGTCAATCGTGTAAAGGAGTTGTAGTTTGATTTTTGTTTCGCTTTTATTTTAAGGGCTACACTGAAAACACAGTATTCGTTGTCAGGAGTTTCCTAACATTAAAGAGATGGACAGGAATATTAACCCGCCTCCTCCAGATCTTCCACTATTGCATCATTTGAAACTAAACCTCCTCCGGCAGCGACTTGTAAAATTCAAGTCAGGTAAAATGGCAGCAGCAGCAACTGTGGGTGCTGCGGCGGCTGCTGGTGCCGCCGGCCTCAACTTCCAGCGCAAGAGGGAGCGTCTCTCCGGAGCTCCCAAGTGCTAGAAGGAACAGTCAATAAATCAACAGGTCCAGCGCGCGCGCCCCAGGGTGCTCAGACCCCCGCGCGCCGGCCGCAGGAAGAAGTGACTAATTACTTAAATACAGTCGAGAAGTCGGGAAGCCGGAGTCGGTTCTCGAAGCGCCTTCTCCCACGTCCACCACCGACACTGCGGACCTGCATAGGAAAGGCCTGTGCCCTATGGACGGAGGAGAAAGCACCAATTCCTGGGCTGCTGCTCTGGTCCCCTAGCCCTCCGGCCCCCTCGGCAGCCCCTACCCCGCCCGCTCGTGCAGACACGCCTGGGGCTCCTTCTCCACCCCCCCGACTCCGGCTAGCGCCCTCCTGTCACCAACTGTAAGCCTGTCGGTTCTGCCACCTGGAAACTTCCATAGAAGTGATATTCCACAAACCCCAGAGGGCCAGTGTCGGGACTTCAGGGTCAGACCTCAAAAAACCCAGGCGCTCCTGAAGAAGCTCAGATCCCGCGCTCCCGCGCGCTGGCACCCATCCACCCCCAGACCCGACGTGGTGTCCTCTATCACCACGACCCCACGGTGCCGGCGCCCAGAACCTCCGCAGCGCCTCCGCTCCGAGCGCCCTCCACGCTAGTGTTGGGACAGACCTCCCAGGCCGGGTGCCCCCACCCGCAGCCCCTGCCCCTTCCTCCGGACGGGAAGTTGCCTAGTCCGGGACTGGGGACCAGGGGGCGGGACCTTGGTCGTCCCTGCCGGGCTCGCTCATCCCTCCGGGACTCCAGGGGCAGTGCCCGCACCCCCACCAGCCAGTACCTCGTCCGCCTCCAGCTCTGCTCCGTTGCCTACGAGCGCCATGTTCCTCCTCAGGCTGCCGCCACCCAAAAACCAAACAGGGAGCTTAGGGCCGACTCCGTTTCTCCGCTCGGGGCTCAGCCCAGCTCCAGCGAGGGAGGAAAGGGGCGGCCCCGCGCTCCGGCCGGGTCCCGGGCGGGGCCAGCGCGCAGCCGAGCGAGTGCTTTCCCCGCCCCCGGCGCCCGCGGACCTGCAGAACATCCATTTCCCCAGCGGGCGCCAAGCGGCCCAGTGGACCGCAAGCCCCGCCCCCTCAGGCCTCGCCCCGCCCCGCCCCGCCCCCCCACGCGGCCCAAACTGAAGAGCCAACCAGGTTCCCGCAACGTGTCTCCGCCCCGAGCCGGCATCAGCCTCGGACCCCCCGTGTGGGCGGGGCCATCTCGTGGGCGGGGTCTTCTCGCAGACTGGGACTTCGGTAGTTTGGCCCACCTTCTGGGAGAGTGGTACTTGAGGGGACCCGCTTCCACCGCTGTGCTGAGGGCTTGTGCTAGCCTGCAGCCGAGAGAACGCCGGGTTGACGAGATCAAGGTCAAGGCCACGCTACCCCTGAGGCGCATGGAATCATCTACCTGGTCCTTCGGCCAATGCCAGTCCGCTTCCCTCGCCAGGTGGACACCCCGTCTCACAGATTGTGGGACCAGAGGGCAGCCCTGGGTCACTCAGGATCACCCGTCACCCGGAAGCCTCTGTCACGCCACGTTCCCAAACACCATGGCGGATAGAGGTACGCTGTGTTTGCTTCTGTGTATGTTTGAAAAATTAAAGAAAATCCACGGGACAGATATTTATACAACTTGGAGCTCCTCTATCCCTCCTCCCACTCCCCTGTCACGGTTATGTCCCCATAGCATCTCACAGTGACCCTTCGTGTAACCCCAAACATATGTATCTAATTCGTGCTTGAACTGTAAGCTCTATGAAGGTAGAGATGCTGTCCTCTTCAAGGCTGCTTCCCCAGCACTTAGAACAGTGCCTTGCACATAATAGGTACTCAACAAATATTTGTTGACTGAATTTAGAAATTTATTCTTTTTTTCAATTAAAAAAAAATTTTTTTTGAGAGAGAGGGAGAGGGGCAAAGGGAAAGGGAGACAGCAAATCTTAAGCAGGCTCCACGTCCAGCGGGATGGGGGCGGGGCTCGATGTCGACCTAAGCTGAAATCCAGAGTCCCGCCCCCCTTATCTGACTGAGCCGCTCAGGCTCCCCTAGAAATTTATTCTTCTACATGTAAAATAATTAAACTATCTAACTAGGAAGTTAAAAGCTGTATTTTTTTGTCCACTTTATTTTACACACAATAAAATTCACCAAGTTTAAGTGTGTAATTCCATGACAAATGTTTACAAAACACCATCCCAATCATAATGTAGAGCACCCTAAAAAGCTCCCTGTGCCTCTCTGCTATCAATTTCCTACCCCCACTCCCTTGCTTCTGTCAACCACTGATCTACTTTCTATCACCATCGTTTTGCCTTCTCTAGAATTTCACATAAATTTAATCAGAGAGCATGGGGTCTCTGTGTCTAGCTCATGAAAGGCTATTTAATGGCCATCCATTGATAATTATAAAAATAGCTAACATTTATTGAGTACTTACTATGTGTCAGGACTATGCTGAGCACCACATACATATTATCTCATTTATCCTTCATAATCCCATGAAATAGGTACTATTATCGGTAAACTGAGGCTCAGAGAGTTCAAGTAACTTGTTTGGGGTCAGACAGCTATAAAGCAAATAAGGATGCCTGAATCTGAACTCCAGCAGACTGACTATAGGGGTTGGCTGATAACCATTGTCCTGTCTGGCTTCCAGCCACTCTGCCTCTCTTTCTCCTTGTTTCAGTAAACCAACTGCCTACATATGTCTATTACACACATTTTCAATGAGTCCCCTTTGCATCCTTGAAACTTGCTCTAAGATTTTAACAAATCACTATGTAACTTTATAAAAGAAAAATAAAGTGGTTCCTATCCCATAAACAACATGAAAAAATAGGGTGATGGATGCATAACTGTGAATTTTCTACAAATCATTGAACTGTATGCTTATGGGTGAATTTTATGGTTATCTACATAATATCTCAATAAGGCCTTTTTTTCACTGGTTAACACATTCTTTAGATGCTCTTAGAAGCAAATAAATGGGGCTAGAAGAGAACTAAAGGTCTTTTAATTCCAATACCCCTGAAAATTTCCATTCCTCCTCCCTTCCACTCCCTTTTCTGTTTATGCTTCACTTTCTGAGGCGAGATTTCCTGCCTGGGTCCAGATTCTACTCTGTATTACTCACAGATGATTCCGCTTTTTAAAGTTCATTGTTTCCTAAATTAATATCACATCTTTTTGACGTGAAACCATCTTATTGGTGGCTTCTTCCTCTCCTGTATGCTTTGTTATTGTCTTACAAATTTCATCTCAAATTTTGAAGAGATACAAAAGAAGTTGGCTCTAATTAGTGGTATAACGATGTTATAATGAGAATCAAGTCTAATTTTTCAGGAATCTATTCTTATACATAAAGTCCGGTAGGTTGTTTTTGTTTTTGTTTTTGTTTTTGTTTTTGTTTTATATATACCAGGGATCAAATCTGAAGCTCTGTATGTCTTAAATTCACGTCACTAGGTAAGCCACGCTCCTATTTCTAAGGAAGCCAATTGTAAACACTGAATGTATATGTTCTAGCCACTGGAACATCTAATCAAATTTGCTTTGCTCCTGGCAGATGCTGACTTTCTCTGCACACGTATGATTTTGGCAAGATCATGAATCACAAATATAAAAGAGATTTTTTTCAAAAAACAATTAGGGGGCGCCTGGGTGGCTCAGTCGTTAAGCGTCTGCCTTCGGCTCAGGTCATGATCCCAGGGTCCTGGGATCGAGCCCCGCATCGGGCTCCCTGCTCGGTGGGAAGCCTGCTTCTCCCTCTCCCACTCCCCCTGCTTGTGTTCCCTCTCTCACTGTCTCTCTCTGTCAAATAAATAAATAAAATCTTTAAAAAAAAAAAGGAAACAATTAGAATGGATTCATTTTTGCAATAGAATTCATTGCCAGTTTGCTGATAACGTACTCTTAGAGTAACAGTCAAGTGAAATTACTCAAATATTTCATTTCCACAAAGTAACTAACATGGGGATTAAGCAAGAGCGAGTGACTCATTTTTTCTTTAATTTTGAAAGCACACCTACTGGGATCTGTTTGGATTTCAAAATAATTGTGATACTGCTCACCCTCTTATCTTTAGTATTCCTGAACCTGTTACCCTTAGCCAACTAGGGCTTTTTGTTGATACTCCATTTAAATAAAAGTTGCATCTTCATCATTTGTGTAGTGGGAGATAGAATGGTTTTCCATTTAGAAACGAAAATTTTTAGATGCTTGTATCCATGAAATAAGTGCTCATTATAAATTATGCATTTGTCAATGGCTTTGTCTCACATTCCTATCTTAGCTCCTCAAGAACTTTCACCTCTAACATTCCCTCCCACTTACATGCTTCCATGTCCTCCTACTGCCTTCATAGCACTTTTTCCTATCTGAACTATCTTGTTCATTTGTTTACATGTTCATGGTTTATCTCCCTCAACAACAACACCCCCTCACACACACCATACTGTGAACTTCATCAGGGAAAAAACCCTGTGTTTTGTGTTTCTAATAAAACCCCAGTGCCCTTGGGGCACCTGGGTGGCTCAGTCATTAAGCATCTGCTTTCAGCTCAGGTCATGATCCCAGGAATGATCCCAGGGTCCTGGGATCGAGCCCCGCATCGGGATCCCTGCTCCACGGGAAGCCTGCTTCTCCCTCTCCCACTCCCCCTGCTTGTATTCCCTCTCTCGCTGTGTCTCTCTCTGTCAAATAAATAAAATCTTAAAAAAAAAAAAAAGGAGCGAACCAATAATAATGAGGGAGATTAAAGATGGCAAGTTACAGGAAGTCCAAAAAGTACATATTGTTTTTCTTAGGATAATGTGCAAGGCATGATAACTGTCTTTTTTTTTTTTTTAGATTTTATTTATTTATTTGACAGAGAGAGACACAGCAAGAGAGGGAATACAAGCAGTGGGAGTGGGAGAGGGAGAAGCAGGCTTCCTGCGGAGCAGGGAGCCCGATGTGGGGCTCGATCCCAGGACCTGGGATCATGACCTGAGCCGAAGGCAGACGCTTAACAACTGAGCCACCCAGGCGCCCCATGATAACTGTCTTTAATGCCAACTCATTTTTTTTTCAAAATGATAAAAGAGCTAAGCACTTAGAGTTCCCTCAGTGACCTAAAAGGGATTAATTCATGTCCCTGGGAGAAGCTTAAATGCTAGGGGAAAAGCCTCATCATTTGGTGGAGGCTGAAATCCTCCCTTAAGAATATCCCAAATCTAGGCATTTGGAGCTGGGTAAACATTCATTTTGCCCAGTTTGTCAGTTCTTTGTTATAAATATATATTTGTATGTAAATATATATTTATAAATTATATATATATATAAAATCTTTCCAATCACCTTCCTATTTATTTCCCCTATATGTCTTTAAATTACATTAATCTCATTTTTTCAGATGAGGAAAGTGAGACCCAGAGAAAAGAAATGCAAAGTAAAGACTAATTTTGGCAATATGAGGCCTAGAGTAGTGTTGGAGATTTAAAACCAAGAATAAATATGGAATCTGTGACAGAGACTGCTCATTGCCACCTGCTGTTCAGTCTCCCTTTGTTCCATCAGTAAGAGAACCTGATTTTTTTTTAAAGATTTTATTTACTTATTTGACACAGAAAGAGAGCATAAGCATGGGGAGCTGCAGAGGAAGAGGGAGAAGCAGGCTCCCCACTGAGCAGGGAGCCCGATGTGGGGCTCAATGTGGGGCTCCCCATGGGTCTCCATATGGGGCTCAATCCCAGGACCCTGGGATCACGACCTGAGCCAAAGGCAGACACAAAACCCACTGAGCCACCCAGGCGCTCCAGAACCTGATTTTATATAAAGCAGCCCGGTACCCAGCCAAAAGACTATATTTTCAAGGACTTCCTTACAACTAGGAATGGCTGATATAATTAAATTCTGGCCAAGGAAATATATTATATTTAATATTATATTTAATTTCCAGGAAAGCTGCTTAAAGGGAAATGACTCAACAGAGGCATGTGCCCTTCTCCCTTCTGCCTCTCTCCTTCCCACAGCCTAGAAGAGATGTGATGGCTGGAGCTCCTGCCATCCTATTGGACCATGCATTAATACCTTGAGAACGGAAACCATGAACTAGTATAGTGGATCAAAGAGACAAAGGAATCTGGAGTCCTGATAACAGCAGAGCTGCCTCACAAGTACTTGACTACCAATCCTACATTTATATCACATGAATGACATATCAATTATTATCTTGTTTAACCCACCATTATACTGAGTTTTCCGTGATATGCAAACAAACTTAAATCTAAAGGTATACATATCTAATTCAAAGTGTTATTAGATGTTCTGGGTTCCCACATACCTTCCCACTTATCCAGCTAAAGCATTTATAGCTTCTGATAGGTGTTGGATTGGAGTAGGTGACTTGGAGCAGTTTAGCAGTCCTGTATACCTACTCTCCTGAGGATACCTCCCGCAAGTCCTCTTTCTCTGGGCAATATTGGGCCTTCTTTTCTGGCATGTTTTTGTTGTGGTGGTTGTTTTAAGATTTTATTTATTTATTTGAGAGAGAGAGCAGAAGCAGGGGAGCAGCAGAGGGAGAGGGAGAAGCAGGCTTCCTCCAGCAGCAGGGAGCCCAACGTGGGGCTTGTTCCCAGGACCCTGGGATCACAACCCCAGCCCAAGGCAGATGCTTAACTGACTGAGCCACCCAGGCACCCCTGGCAAGTTTCCCTTCACATTGCTAGTCTTTTATTGTCTTACAAGTCCAAATATTTTCCACATTCTGAAGGATACTAGCATCTTTTTTCAGTGATCTTCCCATTGTATTTCATGCATAGGTTTAGTAAAACCATAATTGTCTTTAACCATCATCAATTCTATTCTCATAGCCTCTTTTAGGCCCAGTATCTGCAACACTTCTGATTGGGCACTTTGGGTTTATATCAAAGCAGTTCCTGGGCGCCTGGGTGGCTCAGTTGGTTAAGCAATGGCCTTCAGCTCAGGTCAGGATCCTGGAGTCCCAGGATTGAGTCCCACATCAGGCTCCCTGCTCGGCAGGGAGTCTGCTTCTCCCTCTGACCCTATCCCCTCTCATGCTCTCTCTCTCTCTCTCTCTCTCTCTCTCTCTCAAATAAATAATCTTTAAAAAAAAAAAAAAGGCAGTGCCTATGCTCACCTATAGGAGGCATCACAGATACAAACCTTCTCCATGAGACTTACAGGTCATAACATCTATATTCTGAAATCAGTTTTGACTTAGCACTGTAATAATTAGCTCAAGTGTCTCAAAAGCAGTGATTCTCAAACTTGAGCATGCATCAGAATCATCTAGAAGGCTTGTTAAAACACAGTTACTGGCCCAACCCCCAGTTTCCGATTAGGTAGGCACGGGATGAGGCCCACTTCTTCCTACGGCTATTGGCTGCTGCTGGGGCTGCTAATTCAAGAACCATGCCTTGAGAACCACTAGTCTAAATTATGGCAAGCACCTTGAGTCCTCCCGGCACAAGCAGCCTACCTGCCAGATAGAGCCCACCAAGAGTTCAGGATGAGAAACGAGAAAAAGGCTACTGTGTTGCTAACGTACAAGGTCTGACATGAACATTCCATTTCAATGAAGGGCTGTGACAGCAACAACAATAAAATCTAAGTGGTAAGAATATATCTTTATTTTCCATGTGATTCAATAAAACTACGTTCACTTCATTTTCATACACTTTTATTTTTGTCTGGTTCACCAATGTGAAAAAAAGGGAGGTCCTCAGTGTTCCAAGTGAGCCTGACTTCCAGGCAGATTATCAGACCACCAGTACTAAAGTCTCATCTCCCAGCTCCGTGAGACCTGGATTTGTGACCTTTGAACAATCCACTTCAATTCTTTCATGTCTTTGGGGACGTGTCAAATATAGAATAAGGGGTTAATGTATATAAATGCTGGGATTCTTACTGTTGGACTGGAAAAAGCCTTTCTAGGGGCAACTGGATGTCTCAGTCGGTTAAGCGTCCAACTCTTGATTTCAGCTCAAGTCCTGATCTCAGGGTCGTGAGATCCACACAGCGTTGGGCTCAGCACTTAGCGGGGAGTCTGCTTAGGATTCTTCTCTCTCTCCCATTCCCTCTGTCCCTCCCCCCACCCCCCTCACATGTATATTCTCTCTCTCTCTCTCTCTCTCTAAAAAAATAAAAAATAAAAGAAAGAAGCACTTGGGGTACCTGGGTGGCTCAGTCGGTTAAGCGTCTGCCTTTGGCTCAGGTCATGATCCTGGAGTTCTGCTATTGAGCCCTACTGGAGTCTGCTTCTCCATCTGCCCCTCCCCCTGCTTGTGCGCTCTCTCTCTCTCTCTCTCTCTCTGTCAAATAAATAAATAAAATCTTTTTTAAAAAAAAAAGGAAAGAAAGAAGCACTCCTTCATTTACAGTTATGATGGCGTGTGGGTGGTGAGTGGAAGTAGCCAAGTAGATAATTTTCCATGTTCCCAAGTTCCCAGGTATCTCAAGTAATTTCCACCACAATGTCATACTAGCCAATGTGCTTGAGAGGGAAAAAAAAAAGCCTTGTAAGGTGAAATCATTTATGCTATTTGATATACTTTGTATTACCTATATATTTTCTCTTATTTTTGATGTTTCCAGCTGACTTGGAATCCCCATTGGTTTCCCCAATGGATAGCTTTATCTGGAAACATAGTTAAATATTGAAAATTAGGCTCATATAGTCAATAATATTGTAATAACTTTGTATGGAGACAGATGGTAACTAGGCTTACAGTGGGGATCACTTCATAATGTCTAAAAAATACCGAATCACTATGATGTACACCTGAAACTAATGGGATAGTATATGTCAATTAAACTTCAAGTAGATGAATAAATAAATAAAAAGAGAGGAAGGAAGGGAGGGAGGGAGGGAGGGAGGGAGGAAGGAAGAAAAAAAATTATAAGAAAATAAAGTAGGCTCCAGGGTGATGGCCCTCGGGTGCAACCGGGGAGCCTCTGACCCGCTCAACAATGCGTCTAGGGTGAGAGTCAGCACAGTATTATTTCTGCATGTCTGGACTGTTCTCTTGTCTCCTAAGCACTTTCATGACAACCCTGTGAGGTAGGCAGGGCTCCCATGACACATGAGAATGCTGAGGCTCTCAGATGACTTGCCCAAAGTCACTACTGAGTTGGGATGGGCCCTTTACTAAAAGGTTTTTTTTTTAAGATTTTATTTATTTCAGAGAGAGAGTGCAAGCACTAATGGGGGAATGGACAGAGGGAGAAGCAGACACCCCACTGAGTGGGAAGCCTGATGCGGGGCTCGATCCCAGGGTCCTGAGATCATGACCTGAGCTGAAGGCAGATGCTTAACCGAATGAGTCACCCAGGCGCCCCTGTAGCTAACAACTCTTCACCCAAAAAAAACCTGCCCAAAGGCACTGAAGAGAGACCCAAAGAAGGTAAATTCTGAAGACAGTTGGGGTCTCACACTTGAAAGAGTATTTACTAACTTACTCTGTGACTTTCTTGTTTCTTAAGGCATTAGCCAAAGGACAGTCTGTGCCATTGAATTGATTCAAAGAATGCAAGGACAGAGTACAAGGCAACCAGAGCGGCTAGAAGTTGAGAAGAGATACCCAGGGAAGGGAAGAGGTAGTGGGGAAAGCTCCAAGTTCTGGGGGCATAAACTCTTGCCCAAATCTCTGGCTGACCCCCAAGCCATGCATAAGTGAGGCCAACTCCAAGCAACCCAGCTAAGCTTAAAAGAACCAAAAGGAAATTTCAGCAGCCACTCACCAACAGGGAAAGAGTGTTTATGCTTGTGTTCAACCAAATTAACCTATTAAAAGATAATAAGGGACCATAGAGATCACTTCATAATGTGTATAAATGTTGAATCACTATGTTGTACACCTGAAACAAGTATAATCCTATGTATCAACTATACTTCATTAAATAATCATAATTCAGTCCTCTTCAGAGGATCTAAAAGAATCCAATTCAAACTCTGGCATGCTTGATTCTAAAAACGATCTTCTCTTTTCAAGCATTGTAGGTTGCAAATGGCAAAATTAGCACATCCTCCTTAAAAAGTTTGGCCACAAAGATCAAGAGTTAAAATTGTGTATAACTTTGGAGTCAATAATTCCTCTCTAGGATCTTATCTTTTAGAGACAAGCAGACAAGAGCACAAAGATATATGAAAAAAATTAATTGTAACACTGCCTTTAAATTTTAAAATTGCTTATTAACTATCAGATAGGCAAAGATCAAAAAGTTTGATAAAACACTGTGTTGCAAAGGGTTTTTACTGATAGTGGGGCTCTCGTGGTTACAACTCTAGGGAGGAGAAGTTTGGCAATAATCTACCAAAATTACAAAATCCCAACAACCCCACATCTGGGAATTTATCTTACAGATACACTCACATATATGCAAAACTACCTATGTTCAGGGGCACCTGGGTGGCTCAGTCGTTAAACATCTGCCTTTGGCTCAGGCCACGATCCCAGGGTCCTGGGATCAAGTCCCGCACCGGACTCCCTGCTCAGCGGGAAGATTGCTTCTCTCTCTCCCTCTCCCCCTGCTTGTGTTCCCTCTCTTGCTATGTCTCTCCCTGTCAAATAAATAAAATAAAATCTTAAAAAAAATTAAAACTACCTATGTTCAAGGTTACTCACTGCAACAGTATTTGTAATAATGTAAGTTTGACATCTAACTACCCATCAAAGGAGATTAGTAAATACTTCGTGATACTTCCAAATAATGAAGTGTTATTGAGTCTTAAAACAGAAAATACATAAGAATAAGGAAGCTCTCTTAAGTACTGATACAGAATCACATCCAAGATATATTAGGGAAATAAGTGAGGCGTGGAACAGTGTTAATTGTTCCCCAATATTCTTTCACTCTTCTGCCAAAATTTTTAGCCAGATATTTAGTCATTTGGAATCCATTGTTTTTTCCAGTGTCCCTTACAGCTGGGCATGGCCATGTGCTTGAGGTCTCCTCAATGAGGTGTGAGCAAGACAGTTATGTGGCAGCTTTCAGGACCCTTCCTTAGGCACAAGTGTTCTATGACTCTCCCCCCTTTTCTTCTTGGAAACATCCTTCATTCGCTACACTCCATCTGACTGCCCAGAACGTGGCTTGTCTCATGCTGGCTCATGGCTTTGCTGGAAAGAACTTGAATCCTTCTTGGAGCTGAGGCAAGGACCAGCTCTAGACCACATTCTCTTGGGATTTTACACGAGAGAGAAGTAAACTTACATCTTGTTTAAGTCCTAACTACTGTGGGTTTTGGTGTTATGTTAAGTTGACCCTAATCCTAACACTTACACAGGTATAAACATTGCAAGGCTTCCATTAGATATGGCTAAATTGCCCTCCAGAGAGACTGTGCCAAGTGGTATGGCACAGAGCACTGTATGAATGGTTAGAGGGCTCTCTTTGCCGCACTGTGCTACATCTCAGATGCCAGAGACCAGCCGTCTTCTGGATCCAGAGACAGATAGAAAGGAACCACAAGGGGCGCCTGGCTGGCTCAGTCGGTTAAGCGTCTGCCTTCAGCTCAGGTCATGATCCCACGGTCCTGGGATCGAGCCCCGCATCAGGCTCTCTGCTCAGCAGGGAGTCTGCTCCTCCCTCTCCCCCTGTGCTTGCTCTCCCTCTCTCAAATAAATAAATAAAATCTTAAAAAAAAAAAGGGGGGGGATCCACAGATGTGACCCGGATGCCAGGACGGGCAGGGGCACCAATACCAGCACGAAGGAACTTCAGAGGTCCAGGCTTTCTTTCCTGACACTGGTTTCACCTAATCCTTCCTCTTCCACTTTCTGCAGATGCCAGAGCTCTTTGTCCTCTCCTATTCTGTTGTTGTTGTTTTCTTCTAGTCTGAGTCTCCTGTGTTACCTGATGTGCAGACCCATTCCCCAGTGGAAAACTAAGAATTTGGATGCCTGCCCCTCAAATAGAGCAGGAAAGAACAACAGCCTTTCTTCCCCCGCTCCCTAGGGCCCCTACTTCCTGCCCCCCCCCCCGAGTCTCGCACTGGCCAGCAGGGTGAGGCTCTCAGATCCACAGTCCTGACCCATATATCAGACTAGCAGGAAATGTAAGATACAGACAAGCAGGAAGCAATTTAATTCTTTCTCCCATTGCCCCTTCTTTCTGGTTATGTTATTTTCTGCTCCTGCGTGGAATCAGGCAGGTGCCATAGCTTGTAAGATCACTTAGAGATATTCTAGAGTGTAGTCCAGCCTAATAACCATAAAACTCCAAATGTCATTCAGTTTAAAACTTCCTCCCACCTTGTATCCAGCTTTTGCAGCAGGGAAGGAGAAAACTGCCTGTTTCTTTTCTCTTTCTCCCTCTTCCTCCCCACCTCTGTAACTAGCTACAGTTTGGGGACCCTCATTGGATAGATATTGGAGGGTACAAACTGGTAAGTAAGTCCTGGAGATCTAATGCACAGTAGAGTGAATATAAATAACATATTATATGACAATCATCAAATTTGCTAAGAGACTAGAACTTAATTATCCCAACCACTAAAAGAATGATAATTATATAATATGAATTATTGACTGCTACAATGGCAATCATATTATAATATATACATGTATCAAACTAATATGTTGTACACCTTCAATTTATACGATATTAGATTTTAGATGCATCTCCATTAAAAATTAAGGTAGTAAAAATTTTAAATTGGGGGACCCTCCAGGGTTAGAATAACAGGAATAAAGGGCACAAAAGTTCTTACTTGACTAGTCAGGTGCCCTCTTTGTGTGAGAGATTGCAAATGTTGATCCTTTCTCTCACAGGGGGCCTTTGCAGATTCTGTGGAAACTTCTGAAGGTATGGGTTTTAATTTTCCTCATCCCCAACGCTTCTGACAAAAGATGCTTCTTTTGGGGACGCAGTCGGGGGTAGGGGGGTTCTTCACCTCTTCCAGTGTTTTTGGAAAATGTCTGAGAGCCTCATTAACGACAACCTACCATCAGCTCTCTCATGAAGACCTCATCTAATGGTGTCTGAGAAATACACACTTGTCCCTAAGGTCAGAAGATGCCCAGCTTGGGGTGATGGGGTGGCTCAGTCGGTTAAACGTCTGCCTTCGGCTCAAGTCATGATTCCAGGGTCCTGGGATCAAGCCCCATGGCCAGCTCCCTGATCAGTGGGGAGCCTGCTTCTCCCTCTCCTTCTGCCCCTCCCCCCGCTTGTGCGATCTCTCTGTCAAATAAATATATAAAATCTTCAAAAAAAAAAAAGAAGAAGAAGAAGAAGAAGAAGAAGAACCCCCGCTTGCCACCAGTGAAGCCCTTCCTTCCTGTTCAGTCCGCAGCCAGGCTTCACCTAGACCTCCCCCAGCATAGGCAGATACCAATGGCTATGCCCCAAGCTCCAAAGGATGCCTATCACGTTTTCTGAGTGGTCCTATCGAAAACTCCTTTGCTGGCATAGAAGAGAAGTCACAGTCCCCAGCTGCCTATTTTCTTCTGCCACAGTGGGGTAGAGGGAGAACTGCACGGGACACAACAACCCTCTCCTCCAGTCAGCTTTACTCTTATTACTCCAGGGACTGCTAATGAATTCTTAGCCTTCTCTTGCACCACCTTGAAGTGGGTAATAATCTAAGGTCACAGAGCAGATTTGGGAACTTGCTCCCTTTGCATGTGCTGCAGAGTTGGTCTAGTCTCTGCCTTGCCTGTAAGTGTTGTGCCTTTGGCACACAATGTTTTATAGGCCTTTGGGGCTTCCCAAATGGAAAGGCAACAAGAAGTATCACATTCAGCATCTTCTAGATACATATTAGTTATATATGCAGACAGTAATCTGAAAGGATACAGAAGAAACAGGTAACACTTTGCCTCTGGGGGCTCCTGGGTGGCTCAGTCGGTTAAGCGTCTGCCTTTGAGTCAGGTCATGATCCCAGGGTCCTGGGATCGAGCCCTGCATCAGGCTCCCTGCTCAGCGGGAAGCCTGCTTCTCCCTCTGCCCCTCCCCCTGCCTGTGTTCTCTCTCCACCCTCTCCACCCCTCCTACTCTCCCCCTCAAATAAATAAATAAAATCTTTAAAAAGCAAAAACAAAAAACACTGTTTGCCTCTGGGGAGAGAAACTGTTAGAGAACAGAGGGGTAGACAGAAGAATTTTCAGAATTCACTAGAGATACCCTGCCAAAATGTCTCCACTGCTTTTCTGGTAGACTATCTCTTAGTTTTAAATAACCAAGCTTATCAGGGGCGCCTGGGTGGCTCAGTCAATTAAGCATCTGCCTTCAGCTCAGGTCATGATTCCAGGGTCCTGGGATGTAGACCCTTGCCAGGCTCCCCACTCAGCAGAGGGGCCTGCTTCTCCCTCAGCCTCTGCCTCTCCCCTTGCTCATGCTCTCTCTCTCACTCACACTCTCTCGCTCAAATAAATAAATAAAATCTTTAAAAATAAATAAATAACCAAACTTATCAGAACACACATATTTCTCAATACATTTTCATTCAACATTTACATAAGAAAAAAATTATATTGACATCCCCCCAAGTATTTTTCAGGAAAAGTCTTGAGGGATACTCCAAATACAATTGGTAGAATATCAGAATCTCATTTAGATGCTTTTGAAACATCCACTGAGTGTCAACAAGAGGGTCATGCCCCAAAGATGTTGCTGATCCAGAGACACGACCTTCTGCTAAGCAATTATCGTTCACAGCTAGATTGTTTCGTGAGATGGAGCATTTTCCATCCTAACAAAATTGTTTGTTTAACTGTGTTTTGATTACATTTTAAGAAATTTAGGGCAGTTGGGGTCGATATTTAATGCATTACAATTTTTCTCACTTACCGTATTTATTAAAGCATTGTCTCTTAATACTGCCAAAGAAGAATTAGGCTCTGTGTAAGTTTTATTTGATATTATTCACTGATTTGTCCCCAGATTCTGTAAAGTTAGATATTAGCTGGTAAACGATTGATAAGTTGCAAAAAAGTTCTGTCCAGAAAAAAAAGGTTTCCCCAAAGGTTAAGGTTTTACTATCCTGTAAGTACATTAAGCAGTTTTGCATTCCCCTTACCAACCTCATTTTATATCCTTTCTTTCAATGGCTATAGAAACATATGTTTCTCTTACTCTCCTCTGAACCAGTGTTACTCTCCTACTGGTTCTCTTTTTAATGAATTAAATACATTTTTTTTTTAGCACATGCTCTCCATATGTTTATGAGTCCTGTTTCTAACTCTCTGAAAACTCTAAAATTATAATTTACATGTTGAATGAAGAAATTAGAGAATCACAATCATATCATGACACTTATATAAAATGATGGATGTATATGTATATATAAAAAGAAATATTTGAAATCATTTTGTATCAAAATAGTAACATTCATGTTTTCTCTGTGGCAGGATGCTGTGTTTTTACTATCTTTTTCATGCATTCCTCTATTGTTTACATTACTTTACAATGAACTTGTATGTCTTAAAATTAGAAAAAATGATAACACAATTCATCCCCATTATTCATGGTAGTTGGATTCGATAAAGTTGACAAACAGCAAATTAGCAAATGCTGAACCATGGCTCCTAGAAGAAATACAGGGTTCCTTTCCTACAACATTTGGCCACACATTTTTGTCAACTGATGCATACATAACAGTGTTTTATATGTGTTTCTGTCCAAAGACATGTATTTATTTAATATACATTGTTGGCTCAGTGTTTTGATTCACAACCAGTAACACTATGACGTATGCTTAAACAAAGCTTATCCACATGTATATTTTCTCTGGGAGGCACATCACAGTCTTCTTGCACTTAGGGACTAGACAGCACTTCAGCATGATGTTTGGGGACCATTTTAAGCAGTAAATTCGGCAACAAAAAGCACAAAAATACACAGCACTAAATGGACTACAAAAAAGTGAAGGGTTTCCAGCAGAAGAACGAAACAAGAAGGCAGAGCATTGCCTTGTCTGATACCTCCTGGGAATGTGAGCATTGGATGACTCAAACGTTCCACCGCTTTGCACGTCAGACTTTAGAACACATAACATTAAAATTCTAAAACTCTAATTTTAGAATGTCAGAAAGTTAAAAACCTGACTCTAATACAAAATACCATGAACACATGCTCAAAATCTATTTCGTTCATCAATAAGGGAAGCAACAGAATAGTACTGCTTGTTCAAAAGAGCATGGGAGAGACCTCAAAAGCACCATGAGTATTGGTTTAGGGGTTAGAAATAAATTTTAGTTTGTAGGTGAATCAAAATACCAAATCCACGGGGCTCCCGGGTGGCTCAGTTGGTTGGGCGTCTGCCTTCGGCTCAGGTCGTGATCCCGGAGTCCTGGAATCGTGTCCCACAAGCCTCCCTGCTCAGCTCATTTCTAAAACGGGGGTTAGCCAGGGCACCTGGGTGGCTCAGTTGGTTAAGCGACTGCCTTCGGCTCAGGTCATGATCCTGGAGTCCCGGGATCGAGTCCCGCATCGGGCTCCCAGCTCAGCGGGGAGTCTGCTTCTCCCTCTGACCCTTACCCCTCTCATGCTCTCTCTATCTCATTCTCTCTCTCAAATAAATAAATAAAATCTTTAAAAAAAAATAAAATAAAACTGGGGTTAGCCAGTTTTTCCTGATACTGGGTGAGTGTTTGGGGGTGATCATTTCTGTGGATCCTTTCAATTGAATTGTCAGCTCACCAACTGAGAATTATAAGAGGGGAATTTAAGTACTTTTTTTAATGAAATTGTTTTGTAGTTATTGTATATGTACCAAGAAAGCTATAACTTAGGGTTTGGTTGTGTTTTTGTTTCTTGTTATTTTTTTTTTCTTTTTTTGGTTTTGTATTTTTTTGGAATGATTTGTTGATTTTTTTTTCCTAACTTTACCAAAGTTTGCAGCTTTTACCTCAATAGAACAGGAATATTTTAAATCCCATAACTGCAGACAAACTGGAGAGATACTGTTTTAAAAGTTTTTCTTTCCTCCTTATTATTAGGTTTGTTAATGTATTAGGAAGAAACAACAAAATCCTGTGTAGGCTTTTTCTAAAAAGTTCAACATTCTTTGTCCAGATTTTAGATTCTCTCCCTCTCCCTCTGCCCCTCCCCCTCCCTCTGCCCCTCCCCCTCCCCTCTCTCTCTCTCTCTCTCTCTCTGAAATAAATGAATAGAATCTTGGGGGAAAAAATGCCAAATCCACAAATAATGCAGATTGACTGTAGAGCTATTTTCACCATTTGAAACTACAATACAAAAATTTTTTAAACTCACCTATGTAAGTTTTGCCTCAGGTACTGGAATCTGAGTTTTAGAAGGCAGGGCTCGTTCCTTATTCACCACTAAACCCCCAACAGCTCCCTGAGTCCCTATAGCTTGTACTTAATAAATGTCCTTTTCTCACCATCACCATTTCTCTGAATGACAAACTTAAGGGCATACAAAGATTGGTCTTTAATCCTATAATGAAGTTCTGCTGTTTGGAGATCACCAGGTGGAAGCATGAACCAGTAGAGGAGACGCCTGTCATTGTTTTTAGCTAGCCAGCATGTAAAACTCTAACTGGGTTCAGAGAACTCCCACCTATCAGGCAAAGTTTACCTCCTACTTAAAAAAGCTAAAATGCCAGTGACTTGCGTTCCCAACCACCTCTGGAGCGAAGATGCTATCTTCGTGTCCAAGCGTTGAATTAGAAACTTGTACATGAACCAGCAGCATCCTTCAGAATCCCTCTTGGAGAGGGGCAGTGATCGTGGGAGCTGCTGCAAGCCATTTCCAGAATCAGCTGTAGCAACAGTCCTAGTGGAGGTGGTCGGTATCTATCCACTGTCACTAGCATTAGCAACACCAGGTGCAGTGTCTGTGCACGGTGGCACCGGCCCCGGGGCATGATAATGGGCATTGTTTTTGGTGGTAGACAAGGAGACTCCACACGGATCCCGACACAGGGCTCAGTCTTAGGACCCTGAGATCATGAGCTGAGCAGAAACCAAGAGTCAGATGCTTCACTGACAAAGCCACCCAGGCGCCCCATCCACAGCTTTAGCAGAGTGCAAAATTACAGCAGATTAAATAGTATAGAAGGTTTACTATTTTCTGACAAAAGGTCAAGGTTAGAAGGTGGTCCAGCAAGTGCGAGAGACACAGATCCTCAAGGTCACTTAGGGGCCCAGCTTCCTTCTATTCTGTTCTTCCCTCTAGTCCACGGTTAAAGCCAGACTGGCACTATCAAACACATTTCAGCCTGCAGGATGGGAACAGAAGAGGTGGGAGCAAACAGTAACCTTCTAAGTGTATGCCCTACAATTGTCCACATCAGTTCTCACTTCTCATTAGCCATAATCGAGTCACATACAAAAGAAAATGAGCGATATAGTCTCTAGCCAGGCAAAACTCAGAGGGTTGTACAAAGGATGAAGTTGGGAATTAATACCGGGGGGCAATCTGCAGTTTTGATTATATATTTATATTCCACAAGGAACTGCTAACATTTGGTGAGCATGCACAATGTGCCAGGCACTTCACTTACATTGTCTGATATACTCTATGTGGTAGATTCTGTTTTGATGCCCACTTGACAGATAAGGAAACTGAAGCTTAAAGACATGTGGTAGAGACTGTGGTCACCATCCCTATAGCCATTCTCCCCTTCCTCCTTAGCAAGAGAAAGTCCAGTTTTTAGCTGTGCATAAGTACCCAAAAGAGAGATTTACATTTCTCAGACACATTTTCTCCGACTGTGACAATGTTAATATTAAGATATATCCAATAATATGTACACATTAGCATTGTATGGGTACTTCTGAAAACTTCCTTAAAAGGTAGTTGGCCTTTACCTTTTGCCCCTTCCTCCTTGCAGGTTGCTGGAATATAGACGTAATTGCTGGAACTCAAGCAACTCTCTTGTACTGTGAGTTTGCACACTAAGGATGTTGGACTAGCAGAATAGAGACAACCTAGGTTTCCGATGACCATGCTACCATATCAGCTCTCTACTGCCTATGTCTGGATTTACCTTAAAGAAAAAAATCTCTATCTTGTTTAAAGCAGTCTTTGGATTTTTCTGTTGCTTGGAGATGAATGCTAACAAATATAAGAGGCAGCTTGCCCCAAATCACTCACCTACTGATAAGACTGGAAATGAAACAGTGCCAGAGTCCTTGGCCACTACACTCTTTACTGGGCTATGCTGCATCAGTATCATCCTGTATTATATCCAGGATCTGGGAGACTGGTCCCCACTCAGAACTTGGTAGGAGCAGTGTTTTCTCCATTTTAGGCTCTAGGGATCTTCTTATTTTCCTCAAGGCGGAGAAGAGAGGATTCATCTTTCCCTTCCTCCTCGCTTTCCCAAACTTTCACCCTCAGTGGCTTTTTTCCCTCCTTTTCTTCACCTAATCTAAAATGAAAGTAACATTATCATACGCTTTTTGAGTAAACAGACTCCAAGTTAAGAGACTACTTTTCGTGCCAAAGGCAACAAGGATTCACTTAGAGATATGCTTTTATCAATTAATTGAATATGGACAGTGAAAAGTTGATGAAACAGTGAAGAAGGTAAATGTAGGATAATTTTCTCTCATCTTATTTTTATTCTGTTTTCTTTGATAAGGTTTTGTCTCTAACCCAAGTATACCGAGACCTGAAATGCGTTTAACCTACAATCAACTCAAATGTATGTTTCTGGGTGGTTCTCACTGTATTTTGCTAGTCAGTTTTAAAAATTTACATAAAAACAACAAAAAATTAAAAATTTAAAAACTAAAATCTACATAAAAACAAAGCTCAATTGGAAGACAAGAGAGAAGATGCTCAGTTACAGAAACTAAAACTAAAGGATTCTTTTGGAGCAGAAAATCAGTTTTAGTGAAATTTTATCTGCTTTTTGTCTCCCATAAAATTGACAGACACCATCTTTCAGATACCTTTATATAAAATAGAACTAAAAATATCTTAATCTTTGTCCTGCTGCCTTAACTAGAAAACTTGATCTAAGCTCCTATCACATAAAATTCTTAAAGCAAAAAAAATAAAATAAAATAAAATTCTTAAAGCAAAGCTCTCCAACCTGATCTTGAATGAAGAGCGTAAAATTTTATACTAGAGAGCCTAGCTCTACTATAATCTCCCTTTTATGAATGTTTAGTGTAGCCTTCTGCAGCCAATGGAGGGAAGGTACATAGGAATTATTTTTGAAGCTTCTGCTATATGAAACAACTGAGATTTTTTTTTTTAAAGATTTTATTTATTTATTTGAGAGAGAGAATGAGATAGAGAGAGAGCATGAGAGGGGTTAGGGTCAGAGGGAGAAGCAGACTCCCTGCCGAGCAGGGAGCCCGATGCGGGACCCGATTCCGGGACTCCAGGATCATGACCTGAGCCGAAGGCAGTCGCCCAACCAACTGAGCCACCCAGGTGCCCCAACGACTGAGATTTAAAACAGAAAAGTAAGGGGCGCCTGGATGGCTCAGTGGGCTAAGCGTCTGCCTTCGGCTGAGGTGATGATCCCAGGGTCCTGGGATCGAGACCCACATAGGGCTCCCTGCTCAGCAGGGAGCCTTCTTCTCCCTCTCCCTCTGCCTGCTGCTCCCCCTGCTTGTACTCTCTCGCTGTCTAATAAAAAAATAAAAAATCTTAAAAAAAAGTGAACTTCAATTGAATTACTATGAAGCAATATAAAAATTAAAACGTAAATATAAAACAGAAAAGTAAACTGCCGGGATACCTGGGTGGCTCAGTCGGTTAAGCATCGGCCTTCGGCTCAGGTCATGATCCCAGGGTCCTGGGATTGAGTCCCACATCGGGCTCCTTGCTCAGCGGGGAGGCTGCTTCTCCCTTGGCCTGCCGCTCCCCTGCTTGTGCTCTCTCTCTCTCTCTCTCTCTCTCTGACAAATAAATAAATAAATAAAATCTTAGAAAAGAAAACTGCTACATCTACTAGGCCTGACTTCCCCAGATGAAATTGAAAGTACTGAGAATTTTTCCTCTTCTGATCTTCTCTTCCCCACCACAGAGCTATTCATGTGCATTAATACCCTGTTATGTTTCTTAGGAATCATGACCACACTGCCTCTCCCAAATTCTGGGACTTTCTTAACTCATGACTTATTCTGCCACATCTCTTCATTCAACAAACATCTACTGTAGCTTACCTTGAGCAAGTCACCATGCTGAAGCTGTAGGTGTAAAAAGGGGCTTGAATCAGGACAAGTCACTCGCTATCGACTAATGATAAAAAATGATACGCGGCAGACCCATGTTTTGTGGGCCCGAAATGTTTAAAGTTTTAGCAAAAGAGGAATTGGGGGTACAAAACTAGAAATATGAAATTAGGTATGAGTATTTAGAATGAGAAAGTAAATAACTGTAAGTGCTAGAGGCACGGAGATTCAGATCCCTGTCTTCTGACATCTCTCTGGGCAATTAATCAGAAATGCTTTCATAGAAATTCTTCCTGGTTGCAACTGGCTTCCCCTCCACCCTTGGAAATACTTTACAACTCCCAGCAACTCCCAGCACCCACAGCAGCCTGAGTAAGTGAGGAATCCAGAAGTTTAAATCTCATTAGCTTCATGGTATTAACAGTTAATCTGCCTCTGGGCACACACGCCTTGTAAATTCTCCAAAAGTAAGTTCAAAGTACCAAAGGAGCTTGAGGAGGACTGGTTTTGCTATAGCTGGGGACGACTTCCTAGAGCAGTTAACACTGAAGAAAACCCAACAAAGAAAAGGGTAAAAAATGGAAGAGGAACTAGGATTTCAGCCTCGTTGAGAATTTTGGAGTTTACAAAGCCACCACTTCAACCCCATTTTTAAAACCATCTTAATTGCTTCTTCCTCCCGGTTTTATCTTTCCTGTGATGCTAAAGATGGCATATTCTCTTTCATTTATGTTTTAGATTCACAGTTTCCAAATGGTTTTTAATCTTTTTAGTTGAACATCCACTCTTAAAGCCCAAAAGATTAAAACTGAATACCAGGGCTCATTAATATCCAGGTTGTGAAAAAAAAAAAAAGTATGTCTAATGGTAAAATTCTAGTTAGAACATGCTCTAACCAGCAGAGATGAACATCTCTTGTAAGAGGGAATTTGTTATTGATGATGTCCATATTGCCATGTAGACAGAGGTCTGAGACCTTCTGGTAGGTGCACTCTGCTCCTTATGATACCTTACTCCTCATTCTCTTTCTTCCCTGGGAACTATAGGATCCCATACTTTCCCCCAGCCCCACCCCAAAAGTTGTCATGACACTTTTCTCATCCCATGCTGTCTTCTCTCTGGAGGTTCTTATCCACTGCACATGTAAACTGTCATCTAAGTGTAGAATTCCCAAGTCAGCATCTCCAGCCAGACCTCCACCCCAGTTCCAAACCTGTGCTTTGTCAGCCAGCTTGATGTCTCCTCCCACACGTCTCAGGGCATGTCAAACCCCTCCCAGTCAAACTGCTACAACATTCAAGAGTCGCTGTTGACTCATTACTGCTCCACAATCCCACATTTTTTTTTTTTTTTTTTAGAGAAGGAGAGAGTGTGGGGGACGGGCAGAGGGAGAGGGAGGATCTTAAGCAGACTCCATGCCCAGCGTGGAGCCTGATGCGGGGCTTGATCTCACAACACTGAGATCATGACCTGAGTGGAAATCAAGAGTCAGATGCTTACCTGACTGAGCCACCCAGGCGCCTCCCCACAATCCCACATTTAATCAATCACCAAGTCCTGTCATTTTACCTCTGTAATGCCTCTTCTCTCCAGCCACCTAGAATCTGGGTGGTAGCATCTTTTTTTTTTTTTTTAAAGATTTTATTTATTTATTTGACAGAGAGAGACACAGCGAGAGCAGGAACACAAGCAGGGGGAGTGGGGGAGGGAGAAGCAGGCTTCCCGCCGAGCAGGGAGCCCGATGCGGGGCTCGATCCCAGGACCCTGGGATCATGACCTGAGCCAAAGGCAGACACTTAATGACTGAGCCACCCAGGCGCCCCTGGGTGGTAGCATCTTGTCATTTCTATCTTGAATTTTTAGCTGATCTCGCTTGGTCCAATTCCTTGGCTCATCAGTGGACCCTTCACATCAGAGGTAGATTGGCACAGGGTAAGCAGCCAGGTTCCAACCTGGGTTCAAAAAGAATCTCAGCTCCCTTGCTTTGTGACTCTTAGCAAGTCACATAATACAACTAAACTTCAATTTCTTCATGTAGAAAATGAAAGCAATTATAAGTCATACAGATGTTCTAAGGAGTATAAAAATAATCTACATAAAGTATCTAGTACATAGATTATATATATATAATATATTATTGTATATAATATCTAGTATATAGATTATATATAATATATAATATAATAATAACTCTTATCAAAGTTATGATCTAAAAAATACAAGGCTGGTCATGTGGTAGAATTACTAGTACAAATTATATCTAGGTCTTGTCTACTTTGGGCTATGTGGGAAATCACTTCTTGGTCACCTTCCAGTTAATGGGGCCATGTGACTAGCTCTAGCAAGTGTGCCAAAATATAGAAAATTAGATATGAGATTTTGACGTGTCCATCTGAGTAACCACAGAGCAGAGCCCTGCACCACTTTGCAATGGACACATCGTGTGAGCAACTCAGATTTGGGTGACTCAGGTGTTGTTAATATCTACCAACAACCTAGCTCGCTGTATCCTGACTGATCTAAGACACCACACTTCCCACTACTCAAATCTGATGATGAGGGGCACCTGGGTGACTCAGTCAGTTAAGCATCTGCCTTTGGCTCAGGTTGTGATCCCGGGGTCCTGGGATGAAGCCCCATATCAGGCTCCCTGTTCAGCATAGAGTTTGCTTCTCCCTCTCCCTCTGCCCCTCCCTGCCCCATGCTTTCTCCCTCTTTCAAATAAAAGATCTTATCTATTTATTTGAGAGAGAGACAGAGATAGCAAGAGAAAGCACAAGCTGGTTGGAGAGCGAGAAGGGGTCATGACGTGAGCAGAAGGCAGACACTTAACCAACTGAGCCACCCAGAGGCCCCATAAATAAAATCTTACAAAAAAAAGAAGAAAAGAAAAGAAAGAAAAACCTTATGATGGACCACCAGACACCAAAAGTTCTAATTATTTATGGAAAAAGAATGTCTATAGTTTCAATTTATTTTTCGAAGTTATTATCTCTGTATATATTTACTTGAAAGTGATAAAAAAAATGAGGCTAGCTTAAACAAAATAGAAAATTTATTAACCTACATGAGTTGAAAGTCCAAGAATGGAGTAAGTACTGCATGTACTAGATACAGAGGCTCAAGCTAGTCTCAAGGACTTAGTCTTACTCTTTCTAGCTCAGCTCTGTTTTTGTTTTTGTTCTGGGGTGTGTGTGTGTGTGTGTGTGTGTGTGTGTGTGTGTGTGTGTGTTAACAATGTATCCTGGCAAAGTCTCCCCTTTTTGCCAGGAGTTCTAGTATTAGACTGTTCTTTCTTAGTAACATCCCCATAAAGAATTATTTTCTCAATAGTCTGTCAAGTCTTAGCATTCACTCTAATTGGACTAGATTGAGTCACATACCCACCACATACCTGGAACCAGTGATGGTGACCAGAGGAATACAATATTCTGATTGGCTGCTCTACGTGGTCTACTGAGCCCTCATTCTGGCAGGGGGTGGAGAAGTGGGGGAGATATTTATGGACTAAAACAGGGGAGTGGAGTTTCCCCCAGAGAAATCGAGGAAGTGCTATCAAAAGAAGAGTGAATTGACACAGAAGAGGAAAAAAATAACATGCTCACTATGGACATTAATATAATCCATACAGCAATTTTGGAGAAATATGTAGCCGGTTAAGGAACTCTATGAAGAAGGTACTGATAATGAGATAAAGACCTATATGCCTGGGGCGCCTGGGTGGCTCAGTTGGTTAGGCATCTGCCTCTTGATTTGGGCTCAGGTCATGATTTCAGGGTCATGAGATAGAGCCCTGCATCTAGCTCCACACTCAGCCGGGAGTCTGCTTGAGGATTCTCTTTCTCCCTCTCCCTCTGCCCCTCCCCCCGCTCTAAAATAAATACATCTTAGAAAACAAAACAAAACAAACCTATATGCCTTACCATGAAAGGACCATCTTTCTTCTGAGTGCATTGTAAGTTTCAAATAGGACTTTTCAGCTATGTACCTCTCCCCTTACCCACCATGCCCGTGTGTGGTAGGCTTCTTAAATTAATCAAAACTTTGTGACTTTAGATTACTTTTACATGATTCATGTTAGTAAATGCAAAATCTAAAAGGAAAAAGAAAGTGCAACACTGTATATGGTTTTCTTTCCTGTCCTGTCCTTGAGGTGCCGAAAATTGTGCATGTTTACATTTTTTTGTTTGTTTCTTTTTGCTTCATGTATCAAAGCCTTGGAGACTTGCTCACTTGGAAGATGGGATGAAATTCCCACATCAACCCTTTTACCTTCCACACCTCTTCTCCCATGTGGGCTGTTCCTCTGGAGAGTATCTGGCTTCAGCAACTTGAGTGAAACAGTAACAGACACAAAGTAATGTGCAGAGAGAAACAAGCCTCCCAGATTCAATCTGCCTCTTCCTGTGACTGGGGCCTCAGGAGAAATTGAAGTGGGTCGCTGATCTTTGGCTCCTCACAGTTTATGGAAGCTAGACAAGGGGCTTTATTGGTAAAACCATCTCTCTCACCAGGTTGTAAGCACCTCAAGGACTCGGAGTACATTTTATTGATGTCTGGCTCAACAGCATCCAGCAGTATGAAGGACTAAAGGATGATGAACTCTGCCCCCAGATAGTTCGTAATAATCTAGTGGAAACATAAAACTGGTATATGAATAACCAAAATACTGCACAGGGAGTGTAACCTACTGACAAAAGGGTGCTGGGATTTCAAAGAAGGAAGCAATGCCATGCAGCTGAATGGACAAGAAATCTAGTAAGAAGTAGCTTTAAGAGAAGTAGAAGAGGTAGGGGCAGAGCTGGGGCAGGAAATGCCAGGCAGGAGAAAAGCTAGTTAAAGGAGGCAAAAAGGTGACATTCTTTATCTTAATCACTAGCACCAGATAGGAGAGAACATTCTTTGTTGGGAAAAATACTTTGGTAAGCTACTAGACTGAGGGTGAGAACTTGGATTCATGGACGACTACATGGCCAGAGCAAATATCCTGATCCCTACACTGGGCTGGGTTAAGACTCTGACACATAGCCAGCCTGACACATAGCTCAGGCTAATGCCCTGAGCCATACACCTTCCCATATTATGCTGGAATGCTCTAAGCATTTTGGGAAATGGCAAGGAGTTCAGAGGGGCTGAGATGCTGGGATTACCTAAATTTGCCATCAAAGACAGCCTAAAAATGTAAGTTCGGGTCATACCCTAAAGTGCAAAATGCTGTGGTAAGAATTTTAGAGTTTAGTCTGATATACTCAGACCATTCTGATAGCCTCAGACCATGGCTCTTTTCAGTAATGCTCCCACTACCCACTCTTTTTTTTTTTAAGATTATTTATTTATTTGTGAGAGAGAGCAGAGTGTAGGAGAGAGAACATGAGTGTGGGGGGAGGGGCAGAGGGAGAGGGAGAAATGGACTCTCCACTGAGCAGGGAGGTGGATACGAGGCTCCATCCCAAGACCCTGGGATCATGACCTGAGCCAAAGGCAGATGCTTAACCGACCGAGCCACCCAGGCGTACCCCCCTCCTTTTTTTTTTTGAGAGAGAGATTCTATGTGCGCTTTACTCAGTTTCCCTCAATGGTAACATTTTACAACACTAGAGTATAGAACCACATCCAGGATATTGGCATTGGTAGAATTCACTGATCCTATTCAGATATTCCTAATTTCATTTGTCCTCACATAAGTCCGTGTATTTTGTTCTCTACAATGTTGTCACATGTGTAGTTTTATGGGTCCACCACCACAGTCAGAGATGCCTCATGTTGTCCTTTGATAATTACACTTGCCTTCCTGCTATGCCCCCTCGCCCCCAACCCTCCTCCCTAACCCCGGACAACCAATAATCTGTCCTCCATTTCTAAAATTTTGTCATTTCAAAAATATTAGATGAATGGGCTTATACAGTATGTAATTTTGGAGGATTGGCTTTTTTTACTCAGCATAATGTTCTCATGACTCATCATAGTTCTTGCATGTACGGATCGATTGTTCTATTGTTGCCAAGTAGTATTCCAGGGAATATGTGAACTGCAGTTTGTTTAACCATTCATCTGGTGAAGGACCTCCAGTTTTGGCTATTACAAATAAAGCTGCTATGACCATTCCTCTACAGGTTTTTGTATGAACATAAGTTATCATTTCTCTGGGTTACAGGCCCGCAAGTGCAATTACTGGGTCATATGGTAGTTTTATAAGAAACGGCAGCTGTGCCATTTTGCATTACCACAGGTAATGTACGCATGACCCAGTTTTTTCAAACCCTCACCAGCATTTGAGTGGTGTTACCATGTTTTATTTCAGCCATTCTGACAGGTATGTACCCCTAAAAAGAAAACCACAGGCCCAAAATGTTGTCCTTTGGGTTAAGGCCCCACCCAAGTCAATAAACCAAGACTTAACATCTACCCTAACTACAGTTTCAGTCCCCTAGGAATGTAACCTTTAACCAGTCAACATGGGAATTTCCTGGTTAACACTAGGAAATATACTGAGAGGCCCTTTAGAAGGGCGACCTTGCGGGGTGCCTGGGTGGCTCGGTCGTTAAGCGTCTGCCTTCCGCTCAGGTCATGATCCCGGGCCCCTGGGATTGAGCCCCGCATCGGGCTCCCTGCTCTGCGGGAAGCCTGCTTCTCCCTCTCTCCCACTCCCCCTGTTTGTGTTCCCTCTCTCACTGTCTCTCTCTCTCTCTCTCTTTCTCTGTCAAATAAATAAATAAAATCTTAAAAAAAAAAAAAGAAGGGCAACCTTGCCTAAAACAATGGCTTCTTTGCTAGTAATTTCCTTTTCTCCACTCCGTCTCTACCTTTAAAAAACCTGTCCTTCTCTGTAGCCCTTTGGAGTTCCCTTTTATTTGTGAGATGAGATATTGCCTGATTCGTATATCAATTAATTTAGATCTCTAAAAGTTATTCGGTTGAATTTTTGCTATTTAACACTAATCATCACTCACCGTACTGTTTACTTGCATCCTCCAAATGCTAGTGATGTTAAACATCTTTTCATGGGTCTATTTGCCCTCTATGTATATCGTATTTGGTGAAATGTCTGTTCATGCCTTTGCCCATTTCCTAATTGGGTTGTTTGTATCTTCACTCTTGGGTTCTAAGAGTATCCTAGATACTGACTTTTGTTTGATATGTGGTTTGTATATAGTTTTTCCCATTCTATAGCCTGTCTTTTCATCCTCTTCACATGGGTGTTCACAAAACAGAATTTTTCATGTTGATAGATTTGTATTGATCAGTTTTTCCTTTCATGGATCATCTAAGAAAACTGTCCAGTCTTAGATCATGAACTTTTTTCCTATTTTTTCTCCAGAGTTTTGTAGCTTTACGTTTAAGTTCGTGACCCATTTTAAATTAATTTTTGTATTAGATCAACTTATGTTTGGGTAGAGTTTCATTTTTTGGCTCTGGATGTCCCATAGCTTCAAACCCATTTTTGAAAAGGCTATCCTTCCTCCATTGAATTGCGTTTGCACCTTTTCTTTTTAAATTTTATTTATTTATTTATTTGAGAGAGAGAGAAAGATCATGAGCAGGGGGGAGAGGTAGAGGAAGAAGCAGACTCCCCACTGAGCAGGGAGCTCAATGTGGGGCTTGATCCCAGGACCCAGGGATCATTACCTGAGCTGAAGGCAGATGCTGAACCTACTGAGCCACCCAGTCGCCTGCTTTTGCACCTTCTCAAATATCATTTGTGTGGGTCTATTTCTGGGTTCTGTGTCTTGTTGTGTTGACTTGTATGTCTATGTTTGCACCAAAACCATAATGTGTTAATTACTGCAGATATACAGTAACCTTAAGAAGAAGGATTCCTCTTCCATAATCTTTTTGTAAAGAATGATTTACCTAGGGGCGCCTGGGTAGCTCAGTCGTTAAGCATCTGCCTTCGGCTCAGGTCATTGTCCCAGGGTCTGGGGATCGAGCCCCACATCGGGCTCCCTGCTCAGCAGGAAGCCTGCTTGTCCCTCTCCCACTCCCCCTGCTTGTGTTCCCTCTCTCGCTGTCTCTCTCTCTCTGTCGAATAAATAAACAAAATCTTAAAAAAAAAAGAATGTTTTACCTATTTGGGGGCCTATGCTTTTCCACAAATTGGGGGATAACCTCATCTCTACTGACAAAAAGCTTGCTAGGATTTTGATAGGAATTGCATTAACCCTATAGATCAATCTGAGAAGAATTGACATCTTTACCATGTTGACACTTCCAACCCATAACACAGTATGTCTCTCCATTTTTTTAATCAATATTTTATAATTTTCAGCATACAGAACTTGTACATGTTTTGGTAAATGTATACCTAAGTATTTCATTTTCTTTGGAGCAATTGTAAATGGTTTTGCATTTTTAATTTTGGTTTCTGTATTTTCATTCTTAGTATATAGAAATGCTCTGAGTGTTGTGTGTTGATCCTGTATCCTGTGACCTAGTTGAACTCATTTATTAGTTCTAGGAGTCTTTTGTAGAATCCTTGGAATTTTCTTCTTCTTTTTTTTTTTTAAGATTTTACTTATCCATTTGTCAGAGAGAGAGAGAGAGCACAAGCAGGGGGAGCAGCAGGTAGAAGGAGAAGCAGACTCCCTGCTGAGCAAGGAACCCGACGTGGGACTTGATCCCAGGATCCCAGGATCATGACCTGAGCCAAAGGCAGAAGCTTAACGGACTAAGCCACCCAGGTGTCCCTGGAATTTTCCACATAGACAATCATGTCTTCTGCACATAGAAATAGGCTTGTTTCTTCTTTTCTATCCTGTATGCCTTTTGTTTTTCTTGCTTATAGCAGTGGCCAGAACTTCCAGTACTATGTGGAATAAGAGTGGTGAAAGCTGACATATTGCTTTGTTCCCAGTCTTAGAGGGAAAGCGTTCAGCCTTTCACCATGAAATATGATCTTAGCTGTAGGCTTTTTGTAGAAGTTTTTTATCAGGTTGAGGTAATTCCCCTTCATGACTAACTTGCTGAGACTTTTCACCCTGAATAGATTTTCGATGTTATCAAATACTTTTCTTATATCAACTGATATGATCATATGATTTTTTTCTCTTTAGCTTGTTGATATGGTAGTTTACACTGACGGATTTTGAATATAGAACCAGCTTTGCATGCCTGGAATAGATCCCATTTGGCTATGGTGCATACTTTCTTTTATACATTGTTGGCCCCCACCTTTGAAATCCAAAAGCTAAGCTGTCATCCTTAGCGCTTCCCTTGCCCTTTCACACACTGTCCCATTACCATGACTTTTACCTCCATTTCAACCACTACCCCTGCCAGTTAAAGTCCCTGTTCTCTCTTGCATGCTCTACTTCAACAGTCCCCCTGCTTTAATTTTTGCTTCCTTCCAAGCATTTTCTGCAAAGCAGTCAAAGATATGCTCATAGCGTAAATCTAATTTTAATGCCTCTTTTTTATAAATCCTTCAAGGGCTTCATGCCACTTCTTTTTTTTTTTTAAGATTTATTTACTTATTTGAGAGAGAGAGAGAGAAAGGAGGGTGGAGGGGGCAGAGGAAGAGAAAGGGAGAGTCCCAAGCAGAGCTGTTTGCGGGGCTTGATCTCATGACTCACTGAGCCACTCAGGCGCCCCGCTTCACACCACTTCTTAGGTTAAAACCCCACATCCTGAATGTGGCCTCTCTACTTTGGTCTCTCTTTAATTTGTAAACCTATTCCAACCCACTCGCTGTTCTTCAGCACATGAGCCTTCTCTATTCTCCCAGATTCATCTGCCTTGGGACCTTTGCATATGTTATACCCACAAACTCCCTCCCCCCTTCTTTGTCACTATGACTCTTAAACTGACAAACCACTTTTCCAGAAAAACCCTCTCGGCCCCTCTAGCTTGATCAGGTCCCTGTTATACCTCCATTGTGCCCTTTTTCCTTTGGAGCATTTGTCACCGTTTATAGGTATACATTTATTTATATAATTATTTGATTAATGTTAGTCACTCCTGAGACTGTAAACGTTGCGTGAAGGCAGGGACTATAATTGTTTTGTTCAACAAATATACTTAATAAATGAAATCAACTGTCCTACTTAATTCATTTGTCAACATATGTTTACCAAACATCCCATGTACCTGATCAGAACAGTAATTCAGGGGCGCCTGGGTGGCTCAGTTGTTAAGCATCTGCCTTCAGCTCAGGTCATGATCCCAGGGCCCTGGCATTGAGCCCCATGTCGGTCTCTCTGCTCTGCGGGAAGCCTCCTTCACCCTCTCACACTCCTGCTTGTGTTCCCTCTCGTGCTGTGTCTCTCTCTGTTAAATAAATAAATGAAATCTTAAAAAAATAAAAAGAACAGTAATTCATTTAAGAGAATGAGGGGGAGAGAGAGACAGAGACAAGAGCAAATGCTTATTAGGTACATATTACAGACAACCAAAATAATCTTTGTGTGCTGTGTCTTGTAATTTTCTCAGAGGTAAGGGTGTTTTCTACTAATTTAATTAATAAAGGAATTATTAAATCGCTATAGTGGTCAAGTCATCTCTGGGTAATAGGATTGAAAATCATTCTTATTTTCTTCTTTATAGTTCTCTGTTCTTTTTCAAAAATTGTAAAATGAGGGGTGCCTCACTAGCTCAGTTGGTAGAGCATGCAATGCTTGATCCTGGAGTCATGAAATCAAGCCCCATGTTGGGTGTAGAAATTACTTAAAAATTTAAAAAAATTAAAAATTAGGGGTGCTTGGGTGGCTCAGTTGTTAAGCGTCTGCCCTCGGCTCAGGTCATGATCCCAGGGTCCTGGGATCGAGCCCCGCATCGGGCTCCCTGCTCAGCGGGAAGCCTGCTTCTCCCTCTCCCACTCCCCCTGCTTGTGTTCCCTCTCTCGCTGTCGCTCTCTCTGTCAAATGAATAAATAAAATCTTAAAAAAATAAAAAAATAAAAAAACATATTACTTAAAAATAAAATCTTTTTAAAAATTGTAAAATGCGCACCTATTACTATT
>NW_027397101.1:17739596-17786781 GCF_003265705.2 Callorhinus ursinus
GGGTTTTTTTTAAGATTTTATTTATTTGACAGAGAGAGACACAGCGAGAGAGGGAACACAAGCAGGGGGAGTGGGAGAGGGAGAAGCAGGCTTCCCGCTGAGCAGGGAGCCCGATGCGGGGCTCGATCCCAGCACCCTGGGATCAGGACCTGAGCGGAGGGCAGACGCTTAATGACTGAGCTACCCAGGCGCCCCAAAAAGATCTTAGTTTATCAACATATTAACAGAGCGCTCCTGGAAAATGCTCTAGCTTTATTCACCTTTCCTTAAAATCTGTAATCAAAACAAATTTCAAAAGATAAAACTTAAAATTATATTTTAAATATATTAGTTCTTAAAGATAGAATATTAAAATTTTTAATTATATCTCTTATGATCATTTGTGTCAAAAATACTATGCTATGCTTGAATTCTATTTCACAAAAACATAACATTCCATTCCCATTCAGAAACAACTTTGTAGGAATACACCAAAAAACTCTTAGCTGTGATTCTGAGGCTTATTTAAGATGGAACTGAATGATAGCATTATGAGTCAGGCAAGAGTCTTAACTTGCACTTTATATTATCTGTGCTGTATTTACATTATTTACTTAGACATATATTATTTTTCTATCTTAAAAGAAAACCACTCTTTAAAAATTCATTTGAAGATGAATTTTTAAAAGAAACCCCTGTGACCTTCCCCATCACTTCCCCTTGTCACACACATTCATTGACAAACACGAAAATACACACACATTGCAGCTCCAATGGAGCAGTTCCATTATCTATGCCAACCTCAAAGAGAATAAGAAAGTGACTTCCACTTCTCAACAAGATACAGTAACAAGGCTCAGATTTATCCATCTGCCTGAGTAAAAAATAATGTGTGTAATAATTGTGGGTGGAAGCTGTGTTTTTCAGGTATTATACATCAAACAGTGCAGGATAGCAGTCCCTGAGAGAAAGGAAACAAACCAACTAAAGTCCTATCACTGTCCACGCCTACTACCCAGGAAGAGTTCCCAGGCTGCAGCTTAGGGTGGCAGAAATTAGTTAAAGCCCGAGTCTCCCTGATTGGAGGAAAGGAGTGAAAGCCCAGGGAGGTGAAGGTAGCAGGAGTTCACAGGGCAGAGTACTGGAGAGGGGAGAGTGGCAGAGAGAGAGAAATCTGGAAATCTGCAGAAGATCCCCCTTGAATCCTCAGGTAATTAATCATCAGCACATCAGTGACTAGAAGGGAACATTCCTGGGAGATCATACAGTGCCAATAATAGTTAATAGTGGTATTTGGTTGTAGCAGCCCAAAGAGACTAAGACGGAAGCCTTCAATTGTCTTCGATTTTATTTTTTTTAAGATTTTATTTATTTACTTGAGAGCAAGAGTGAATGAGAGAGAGAGAGAGAGCATGAGCAGGGGGAGGGGCAGGCTCCCAGGTAGCCTGATGCAGGGCTCGATGCCAAAGACAGACACTTAACTGACTGAGCCACCCAGGCACCCTGATTGTCTTCAATTTTAATACACTCATACTGCTAAAGCATCTGCGTGGATGTAGTCTTCCTGCTTCAGCGGGCCCATGATGATTTAAAGTTCTCACATGATGACATCACCCATAAGCTACTGTCACTGTAGAGCATCAGTCATAGGCAAAGTGTCGGAGAAAGATGTGTGTCTTCACTCATGGTGTCATCATTCAGGTCAGCATAGACTCCCCTCCTCCAGGTCTTACCACAGTCACACTGCTGTCCCTACCTTACCTAAAGGGATGACAGACCCCACAGTGCCTGCCATCTGGAACCTGGAACTGTCCATCTAGCGCTCCTTGACCTAGGCAGCACCCCCTTTCACCTTCTAGCTTCCCTTATCCTCACCCGAGGGCAAGGTGCCCACTTGCCTGTTTGCAAGGAAAGAAGGCCCTGCATACATCTGATATATTGTAGGTCCCTGGGAGTGGAATGCTCTTCATAGCATGTGAGTCTCTCACTTGACTTTCAGGTACTCAACTTACAAACACATTTCTAAGAGCATGTTATGTACAAAAGCAGAGACTGCCTGTACTAGAAATAACAAAAACTGACCAAGGGTAACATAATAAGGGACACATTGTGTTTTCTTGTCAAGAGGAACTCTTCCTGAAGATATGAGAAAGAAATCAACCTGGCTTTAGAAAAAAAAAAAAATCCCTGAATATTATTTACAATATTCAGTGACACTCCAATTTATCTCACTAATTAAGGCTTGGAATGAACATAGTAGGGCTAGAAGAATATTTTTTTTCAAAGATTTTATTTATTTATTTGACAGAGAGAGACACAGAAAGAGAGGGAACACAAGCAGGGGGAGTGGGAGAGGGAGAAGCATGCTCCCCATGGAGCAGGGAGCCAGATGCGGGGCTCGATCCCAGGGCCCTGGGATCATGACCTGAGCCGCAGGCCGACATGTAACCACTGAGCCACACAGGCGCACCTAGAAGAATATTTTCAATGAGGTGTTTTGATCATCCCTCTGACCTACACACTCACAAAATACCAGCACAGTCACAAACTCTTGGCCAGGGAACATAGAATGCTACACACACATACATAGGACTCACACAAGCTTACACACTCATTCATTCGTTTTGCAGTTCTTAGATTTCCATACAGCTTTGTGAATGGAATTCGGAATGGTTTGGGAAAAGCATTGCTCTGAGCAATCTCTTGCAAAGAAGAGAAAGCACAACAATTACCCTGCAGGATGAGGCATTTGGCTGCTAACTCACATTTAGTCTCCCTCTCTAAACAGAGTTGCGGCGAGGTGGGGGTGGGGGGCAGCGATGGCTGGCTCAGTGAGTGGAGTGCTCCACTCTTGGTCTCTGAGTTCTGAGTTCCAGACCCACAGTGGGGGTAGAGATTACTTAAAAATAAAACTTAAAAAAAAAAAAAAGAGGGGGCGTCTGGGTGGCTCAGTTGGTTAAGCAACTGCCTTCAGCTCAGGTCATGATCCTGGAGTCCCAGGATAGAGTCCCACGTAGGGCTTCCTGCTCAGCAGGGAGTCGGCTTCTCCCTCTGCCCCTCCCCCCTCTCGTGCGCTCTCTCTCTCTCTCTCTCTCTCATTCTCTCTCTCTCTCAAATAAAATAAAATCTTAAAAAAAAAAGAGAGAGGCTTATTACAAATGGCAAAGCAGTATGTTTTGTCTGTGTTGAATGACATTGAGCCCCCCGTGAGACTTCCAGGGGAAGCAGTGATCCATCTTATATACACAGTCCAGGCCAGGTATGGTGGCCAGCGTGGTGGCCAGGTGCCATGGGAGTTGAAAGGAGAGTGAAGCTCAGTCCCTGACCTCGAGGCTCTTGAACACTAATGAGAATCCAAGAGGTAAAAGGGGGAGGTGGAAAGCCCAGGGGACCCTCCCCTAAATGCATGCTTAATGTGGCTACAGACTATACAAATAATTTGAAATAGCTGGAGTTGGAGCAATACAAACTATACTCAAAGGATGCCATTTTAAAGGTAAGGATAGGGCTCCTGGGTGGCTCAGTCAGTCAACTCCTGATTTCGGCTCAGGTCATGATCTCAGGGTTTTGAGATCGAGGCTATGCGCTGGACTGGGAGCTTGCTTAAGATTCTCTCTCCTGGGGGCGGGGCCTGGGTGGCTCAGTCGGTTAAGCGTCTGCGTTTGGCTCAGGTCATGATCCCTCAGGCCCCGCATTGGGCTCCCTGCTCAGCCGGGAGTTTGCTTCTCCCACTCCCTCTGCCCCTGCTCCTGCTCTCTCTCTCTCTCTCACTCTTATGTGTGTGTGCTCTCTCTCTCTAATAAATAAATAAGTAAATAAAATTTAAAAAAAAAAAAAGATTCTCTCTCTTGGGGCACCCGGGTGGCTCAGTCAGTTAGGCGTCTGTCTTCGGCTTGGGTCATGATCCCAGGGTCCCGGGCTCGAGCCCCATGTGCCTGCCGCTCCCCCTGCTTGTGCTTTCTCTCTCTCTCTCTCTCTGTCAAATAAATACATAAAAAGGTTTTATGTATTTATTTTTGCAAGGGAGAGAGAGAGAAAGAGAGAGAGAGGGCACGAGCCAGGGGTGGGGGGGCACTGAGGGAGAAGCAGACTCCCCACCGAGCAGGGAGCCCGATGAGGGACTCGAATAGCCCAATCAATGAAATCTTTAATTAAAAAAACAACAACAAAAAAGAGTCTCTCTCCCTCTCCTTCTGCCTGCACCCCTTACACCCCAAAAATAAAATAAAATAAAGGTAAGGAAAATCAGGCCAATGTGGAAGTTTGTCACAAGTTGCAACAGGTTTCCTGGTGGAACAGTGAAATTCTTCCTGGTAGCTGGCTTAAAATAACCTACAATTGCTCAGTTGTTTTTTGCCCGAGGGCAGGGACCTGGATCTGGCATCCATTAGAGAGCCATGGGTTCCCATGATTTGGGGAGAACTTGGGGGTAGGACATAAGACTTGTCAACAGTATGAATTCACAGAAGGAAGGTATGACTAACAATTTTCATCATACCCTTTAGAGGCACACACTGTGTCAGAGGGGAACACCGCACTGAACACTTTACTCTCTTTTCCCCAGAAGAAAACAAACGTGGCCCACCCACATCCTGGGGTCTCCTCTTCCCCCATCCTGCACGTATGTCCTTTAAATTGCTTTGGAAGTACAAGATGTTCTCATGAATATGTGAGTCAGGGCCATAGCCAGGAAGTGAGCAAGCGAAGCGTCAACACTTCCCTCTCTAACACCAAATTTACATTTCTCCACTCAGCCTTCAAGGGCCTCTGTAATCTGACCTCCCTTCCTGGTGCTCACACCTCTCAGCTGAGTCTCCTCACTCACTCAGACCCACCACGTCCAGCTAGGAATTCCTGCCCAAATTGTCCCCTTCTCCTGGAAAGTCCTTCCCCCTCACTACTCCGCACTCCCTTCAGCTGCCCTTGATCAATAACACAGACACCTGTGTTCTAGAGAACACATCAGTCAGCCGTACAATGTTTCTACAAACCCATTTTAAACACTGATGTTTGAAGAGAGCTAGAGTTGAACCATTCATCTATTTAGCTGTGGTTCATTGAGCTTCACCTTGACCAGGCACTGTGCAAATTGTCCCCCTGCATGATGAGCACATTCCTTATAAACGAATTCCAATAATTTGTAGAAAAAGGAGAATTAAAAAAAATTAATTAAACACAAGTCAGGGCGCCTGGGTGGCTCAGTCGGTTAAGCGTCTGCCTTTGGCTCAGGTCGTGATCTGGGGGTCCTGGGATTGAGCTCGGCAGTCAGGCTCCCTGCTCAGCGGGGAGTCTGCTTGTGTCCCTCTCCCTCTTCCCCTGGCTCGTGCTCTCTCTCACACCCTCAAATAAATAAATAAAATCTTAAAAAAAAAAAGAATACATCTTTTTGTGGATAGGATGGGGGCATAATCTGTCATCATCTTCTTGCCCAGCTATATCCACAAGCCCAGATTTGCCAGTTTTCCACCTACCATAACATTGACAGAATAGTTGTCAAACACAGTGGGTAGGTATTCTGCAGACAATGCATTGGTTTTGTCATTGATCAAGGCAAGTTTTACCTATAGCTCCCACCACCACACGCTTGATGACTTGCACATAGGCCTCGGCGTTGGGGTGCAGGGTGCTGGGGTGCTGCCCAAGCTGCCTCGCCCTCCATGGACTAAAAGCCAAAGTCCAGCTGCAGCCACCACCCAAAAATCCAGACTTTTTACTCCTGCATCCCGTGCCCCACACTCAATGGCTTCTCTGTTGAGGACAAAGGGCATCTCGTGCCCCTTGACACTTCATTCTGTGCTGCATCTACTACAGCCTCATACTGCAGTTTTCATGGCATTATTCTTAAATCCCCACTTGGGCTGCACATGAGTTCCGGAATTAGATGGCCTTAGGGTTTAATCTTATCTCTCTTGCCACTTGCTAGTTTTGGGAACTCGAACGATAACAATAATTGCTCACATTTATTGAGGGCTTAGTATGTTCCAGTGATGCTAAAAGCTTAAAATGTATTAACTCATTTAATCTTCAAGAAAGGAGGTAAAAACAATCAATATTCCTATTTTGTGGAAGAAAGAATTAAGAGGACCAGTTTTCATATACGTAAAGCGATGACAGCCTCATCTAATTGGCCAGGTTGTCATGAGACTGACAAGAGATGACATATAGGAAGTGCCTCGCATCCTGCCTGGAACACAGGAGTACCTTTTTCACCATTTGTCCACTCCCCTTTACATCTCTCCCTGGAGCACAAAGACCACATCTCTACGCTTCTGCTCTCCCTGGAGTCTGAGGCAGTGGTGAGCAAGTAGTAGGGACATCTATTATCAATGGTCAATCTGATAGTCTAGAACTCTTCCCAAATTTGACCTTAACTCTTCTATCATCAAAGATACCAAGCCTACAGATGCTCACCTTTGTCATTTTCTCTGACTGCCACTACTTGTGCAAACAATAACCAGTGAAGGAGCTAACTTTTCTGGGAATAAGAGCCAGTTGATATGTTCCACCATCATGTTCTGCATGAAATTAACTAAGAAAAAACTCATATCTGAGCTAGATAGTGACAAGGTGTGAACAGGATATAATTCAGTGCTTTGCCATCCTAGACACAAAAAGAATCACCTGGAAGGGGGCGTCTGGGTGGCTCAATCGGTTAAGCATCTGCCTTTGACTCAGGTCATGATCCCAGCGTCCTGGAATCAAGCCCCACATCGGGCTCCCTGCTCAGCCTGAGAGTCCGTTTCTCCCTCTCCCTCTGCCCCTCCCCCAGCGGCACGCGTGCACGCTCTCTCTCTCACTTTCTCTCAAATAAATAAATAAAATCTTTTTAAAAAAATAAAGCTGTTGTAAGACAGTATTTACTCAATAAAACTTGATCAAGAACTTACTATGTACCAGGAGTTGGGTTCACTACTAGCAATATGAAGATGGGTAATATGTGATTCCCAGCCTCATGAACCCAGTCTATGGAAGAAGAGAGAATGTGGAAAGTGCTTTTGTAGAATATGTACCCACTGCTGTTGGGACAAAGAGAACAGAGCAACTATCTTATGCCAGGGAGAATCAGGAAAGACAAGGAGAGTTGTCGACTGTGTTTGATCATAAAGGATTGAGTAGGAAGGGGCACCTGGGTGGCTCAGTCAGTTAAGCATCTACCTTCTGCTCCTGTCATGATCCCAGGGTTCTGGGATCGAGCCCCGCTTCAAGCTCCCTGCTCAGCGGGAAGTCTGCTTCTCCCTCTCCTGCTCCACCTGCTTGTGTGCTCTCTCTCTCTCTCTCTCTCTCTGTCAAGTAAATAAATAAAATCTTAAAAAAAAAAAAAAAAGGATTGAGTAGGAAGAATTCACCAGGACCTCTTCAATGGAGATGGCTTTCCACTGAGGGACTAGCATGTAGCAATGCAGTGACATATGAACCGCTGCTGTGCGTTAAGTCTGTGAGCAGTACTATTGGTATGAGCTCTCCTGTGGTAAGCATGAGAGACTGACGGAAGGTCCAGGCCTTTGTGTGACATTTTGGAGTTTGGATGACAGCCAGTACTGTCTAATAGAACTTTGTAATGGTATAAATTAAGGGGATGGGTCAAGCAAGACAGTGGATGGGAATTCCAATGGCAAACTCAAATCCAAAGGGGAGGTTTTGGACCTCTATTACAAATTTGAGAAATCAATGTTTTAACTTAAATAAATATTTAAAATCTACTTGTCTTTCTTTTTTTTTAATGATTCTCAATTCTGACAAACTTTTTATGTTCATAGATCAATCACCAGTGCAGAGCTTCTTCTAAATACCCTAACTAAGGATAGGGAAATTCCGTTTGCGCTGTGGTACCTATCGGTAATATGGTTTACCCTGACTTAAAAAGAAAGCGGAGTGCCACCCCCCTCATTAAAAAACTCTCACTTCTGATCCATTCTTCTCAGCCTGCTGTTCACTCCTAGACTATCTTGGTTTCAAGCCACCCAGTCACCAACCCCAATCCTTGTTTGCAGTTTTCGTCACTGTGTTGGGCTTCCGCCTCAGTGCTCAGTCCTGTTTTTCTAGCTGCAAACTGGACTTCTCTAGACAGAATCTCTTTCTCCACCTTGCTCTGTCGTCATGGGAGAATGGGCGGAGATCCACGGCCTGCCCAAAGTGCCACCCTCACGGGGTGATGCCAGCAGGCTGGTTCCAGCTCCTGAAGAAGGTCAGGGAAGAGGAAAAGGGGAACCTAGGGTGGTGCCCAGACTTCTGTCTCAGATGATTAGGTGGGTGGAGGTGACAAGAGATGATGGGTCCCCAGAGGGGAAACACAGGAGGACGGATCTGGGGAGGAAGTTAATGAGTTCAGTTTTAGGGGTGTTAATTTTGAAGTGTTTCATACGTCCCCCCTGAAATCAGTACAAAAATCAGATACAAAAACCTGATATACAGCAGCCCGGTCTTCTTCTAGGAACCCTTTCCGACATCCCTTCTTCCCAATTGACTATTCCTCCCATTGTATTAACTCGTTTACCTGCCAGACCTGTGTGAGCTGCTGGGGGTGGAGTGTGCCTTTCTCTTTGAACCCCACCACCAGCCAGTGCATATAATACACAGCATGTATTACCTTAAGTGTGATAGATATCAATGAAAATTCATTGAACTGGTTACCATGAAGAGACCAGAAGTATAGGGATTAGGTTTGAACAGGGAGATAAAAGGACACTTTTTCTATAGAAGGAAGAAAGGAAAGGTAAATTGTAGAGTTGTCCCCGAAAAGCTGACATTGTTTCACACCCTTTAACAAATGAAGTTACAGGTTCATGATTAATTTTATTAGGAAAAGTCCTAAATTGGCTAGTCACACATTTGGGAAACCGAGTCAGAGTCAAATTCCTTCTGACCTGCTTTAAATTTATAAGCACAATGGATATAGTGCTTACTCCATTATTATACTCAACAGGCATGTAATCTTGAATTTAGGAAGCTCCCAGTTAGTTGCTGAGTGAATGAAGAAAAAAACTTTTATGTTGCCCTGGGGGTATGGGCACTAAAGGCAGAGAATCAAAAGATAAACATATTCCAGTTAAATAGATTTACTTTAACCAATTCCACATGCTTACTTCTCTCATGAACACCCCTAAAAGCTGAGTGTGACCAGTGTTCAATTAACTTACTAAAAGTATTGAGGTGTAATTTAAATTTTACCAAGAGAAAACTCACTAGGTGTTAGTAGATAATTTCTTACTTACATAAACACATAAAGAACAAGAAGCAATAGGACCATCTCTTCTGGGAAATACCTATGATAATGTTTTGTATCCCTTTTCACTTAGACAAATTTGGGGGTAGAATATGTAATTATTTACAGAGGGATTTTTAAACAAACTTTTGCATATTTTTGCTTTGATTATTTTGCTCTTTGGGTAGTCTTTATTTGGTTCAAATTCTCCCTGTCATTGGTCCCATAGAGCCAAATAGGGCAGGAATTTAATTTACAAGAGAATGGGTGCATATTCAACAGAGAAGTCAACCCACCTGTTCTCAGATGCCCTGGCTGCTACTAAGGAAACAAGTAACCCAGATACAAACACCATGGTGCTCTGCTCAGTGATAAGAGTCTTTCACAGCTCTTCCACGGGGCACAAGGCTGTTTTCATGCCTATAAATCAAGAGGATTAAACATTGCTCTTCTCTCATTAGGTTTTTAAAATTAAATGACCCTATTTCTTATTACAAAAGCAATGTCTTGCATGATAGAAAAATCTGGAAATGCAGATAAGTAAAGTGAAGGAAAGAAAAATACCCTTGAAGTAACTGGACTTCTTGCTAATAGGTCAACCGGTGAGGCAGGGATGGAGATACACTGCTGATTGGCATAGACAAGAAATGTTTGTCAAAAAACACTGGGGATAAAGGTCCAGCAGTGAGGGTGCCTGCAATGTGTTAGGAATCTAGCCTGGCTCACACTCAGAACAGCTCTCAATCCCAAGACCAGTTTGGCTGCATATTAGTGGTTAAGAGACAGCCAAATGAGTGTCTGCCTTTTCGAGAACTTTGTGATTTGTGGCATACAGTAGACACCAATAAATGTTCAATGAATATTAGCCAAATTATTTGTTTAAGGAGACAATGAACCATTTCTCAAATGTTATTACTGGTCCACTTATCCTTTTAATACTAATTTCTTTTCAAGGTAATTCCCTTCAGATTCTGTCTTTTATTTCATAGCCTCAGGATTATTCATTTTGAATAAAGCCAAAAGTCACTCATAGCTAATTTTAGAAAATCCTGGAAGGGCCCAAAAAGTTTCGGAGAAGCCACAGTATGAGCCCAGGTTACCATGGTGCTTTTTTTTTTTTTTTGCATTACTGGTAATGTCATGGTACATTACATTACTCACACATGAAAACAGTGGGTTGATTACACAAGATGGTTTGTTCTGATGGATCACCTGTGCTACGGGGATGAATTCTCGATTGTCACAGAAGCTCTTCAACATAAGTTCTGCCTATGATTTTGATAACTTGGGGATTTGGAACAGTGTTCTGCCACAGACATCATTATGTTTTTTTCCAGGTCATGGCAGAAAGCCCAAGCTTACTGCCTCCTATTAAAAAAAGCAGCACCAACAATAAAAGTCCCTTTTTTCCCAACTTCCTTTAAAATAAGAGAAGGAAGGGTGCCTGGGTGGCTCAATCGGTTAAGCGTCTGCCTTCAGCTCAGGTCATGATCCCAGGGTCCTGGGATTCAGCCGCATGTCGGGCTCCCTGCTCAGTGGGGAGTCTGCTTCTGCCTCTCCTTCTGCCCCTCCTCCTGCTCACGTGTTGTCTCTCTCAAATAAATAATAAATAAATAAATAAATAAATTTAATTGAATAAGAGAAGGATATTCTTGGCTACTCTGTTCATCCCTCAACTGAGTGGCCAAATCTTCACAGAAATATTTTCCCACTCAAAGTTTTTTTTCCAAAAAAGAAAAGTTTCTTTAAATTTAGCTCTTATGGGGGCACCTGGGTAGGCTCAGTCATTAAGTGTCTGCCTTCGGCCTGCCTTCCCTGCTCGGCGGGAAGCCTGCTTCTCCCTCTCCCACTCCGCCTGCTTGTGTTCCTTCTCTCACTGTGTCTCTCTCTGTCAAATAAATAAAATCTTTAAAAAATAATAATAATAAATTTAGCTCTTATGGTTCATTTTAAATTATAATTATTTAGTGTTCACTCTTGTAGGGGAGGAAAAAAAAACTTTTCCCTCTTCCTTTTAGGTTCAGTAAACGGGGCCCTGCAAATTAGACTGAAAAAAAAAATAGGTTAATAGGAGAAAAAGATTTATTATGTATGCATGTGGGGATGGGTCTTATGGAATGGAATGAAAACCGCAAAAAGCCCTAGATAGTTATATACCATTTTAACAAAAGGCAATAAAGTTTTGAAAAAGAGACCAAAGAAAATGATTGCTTCTAGGGACAATAAATTGTGAAAAGGTAAATATACAGGGATACTAATGGAAGATAAGGGTTATTTTATTTTATTTTTTTTAATTTTTTTAATTTATTTTTGACAGAGAGAGAGCACAAGCAGAGGAAGCAGCAGGCAGAGACAGAGGGAGAAGCAGGCTCCCCGCTGAGCAGGGAGTCCGATGTGGGGCTTGATCCCAGGACTCTGAGATCATGACCTGAGCCGAAGGCAGAAGCTTAACCGTCTGAGCCACCCAGGCGCGTTATTTTATTTTTTTAAGATTTTATTTATTTATTTGACACAGAGAGACAGCTAGAGAGGGAACACAAGCAGGCTCCTGGCTGAGCAGGGAGCCCGATGTGGGGCTCGATCCCAGGACCCTGGGATTATGACCTGAGCCGAAGGCAGATGCTTAACAACTGAGTCACCTGGGCGCCCCAAGATAAGGGTTATTTTAATAAGATTTGTGTATGCAGGTCCATCTAAGTGCCCATTTTCTATCTTCTTATGGCCATAAAACTTCCCCAGGAGAGGGAATTTATAGCAATCCTCATTTCTTGGAAGTTTTGGTTCTCAGACAAAGGAAGCTCTGAGACAGCTTCTCTCTGCATCTATTGATTCTCAGCTGTCTTCAGCTCAAAATAAATATGCAAAGTTGGCATACTTGGGGGTGGCATACTCTGATTCTTTTCACTCTCATAATTAATCATCTATTTGAATACTCTTGAACCTTAGAGAATGGCTTTCTACAATGTCATAGACATCTTTCCCATCACCCTTTTAAAAAGAAGTTCCCTATTTTCTTTCAATCATTTATGTTGGCTACAAACCTTTGCTTTTATTCTCATCTTTCCCATCACCCTTTTGAAAAGAAGTTCCCTATTTTCTTTCAATCATTTACGTTGGCTACAAACCTTTGCTTTTATTCTTAATTGTCTTCTGTTAAAATGTCAAGCGTCTTGCAGTTAATTTCCCACAGAACTGTGTATTCCTTCATTCAAATATCAATTACTCATGGAACTCAATTACTCATGTCAATTACGCATGTCCATTCACCATAGGATCTAGAACAACCCAGAGCAACGAGGGAGTGCCCCACCCCCACTGTGACCACACCTTCTTGGCTTTTATAAACCATGTTAGAAGCTTGTTTCTTCAGAGATATAACTTGAATTGGGAAACTTCATACCATGTCAACAATTCTCAATAGCCTTTTTTTACTCTCAAAATATCTTCATTCAATTTCATTCCTACTACATAGTATCATGGGACGAAAATAGCCATGAAGGACAAAATAACAACTCTAGCCTGGGTTGACTTTGCATATAGCAAATCAGTTTGTAAGTAAGTTGTAGTAGAAGCAACAGTTCCTGATTACACTGATCATTTGTTGATGGACATTGCTCAAAGCAAGAAATAACTTTACAGCTCTTCTTTGGTTGGCTGCATTAATAAGTGTGCTTGGAGGGTGGCAAGAAGGAGAACAAGTCTCATAAATCAAAAGGTTTATAAAAAATCTACTAAGTTAAAAAAGAAATCAGGATAGTGGTTACCTCTGTAGGAGTAGGGGGCCACATAATGAACTTCAGATGCATTATTAACTTTTATTTCTTAAGCTCCATGAGAAGAAAGAGCAAGAGGGAGGAGTTTGTTACGGGGACAGCAAAAGGGCCAAAACTGACTCCATCTCAGAGATTCTGATTCAATTGTTCTGGGTTGGAACTAGACTTGGCTTTTTTTGGTAACAATCCAAGGGCAGCCAGAGTTGAAATGGCTCGCTTACAAAATAGCTGTTAACTTAACTAGGAAGGAAAAAAATTGGTCAGTGGTGCCACCATTTAAAAGACACTTTGCTTGGGCACCTGGGTGGCTCAGTTGGTTAAGCGACTGCCTTCAGCTCAGGTCATGATCCTGGAGTCCTGGGATCGAGTCCCACATCGGGCTCCCTGCTCAGCGGGGAGTCTCCTTCTCCCTCTGACCCTCTTCCCTCTCGTGCTCTCTATGTCTCATTCTCTCTCTCAAATAAATAAATAAAATCTTAAAAAAAAAAAGACACTTTACTTGCCATTTGCAACGACGCGGATGGAACTAGACTATATTATGCTAAATGAAATAAGTCGGATGGAGAAAGACAAATACCATATGATTTCACTCATATGGAATTTAAGAAACAAAACAGATGAACATATGTGAGGGGGAATAAAAGAGAGAGGGAAATAAACCATAGAGACTCTTAAAAATAGAAAACAAACTCAGGGTTGATAGAGGGAGGCGGGTGGGAGATGAGGGAAATGGGTGATGGGCTTTAAGGAGGGCGCTAGTTAGGATGAGCACTGGGCATTGTATGTAAGTGATGAATCACTGAATTCTACTCCTGAAACCACTATTACACTGTAAGTTAACTAACTAGAATTTAAATAAAAATTTGAAAAATAAATAAAGTGATTTTTAACCATCTGTCATTTTTGCAGAACCAAAGGCAATCAACGTGATATTTGTTTTTCCAAGTGTTTTAAATAAAGGGGCCCTGGTGGTCTGCATCGGGTGTTGGGGGGTCGGGGGGGGGGGAGCAGGTCTAAATTGGATGCTTTATAGAGTCACCCATGTGATTTAATACAACCAAAGCAGTGTATGGAGCCCCTTGGACAAAAAAGAGTTCAACTCATGAGACATTAATCAGTGGGAAGAACTGCTGTTCAAGCAGTTCTTATGCTCGGGAGGCTCCCAATTAGTAAAAAAGGAAGGAACGATTATTTCCAGGGACAGTGGGTTAGAAGGAAGACATTTTACAAAGTTTTTAAAAATGTACTTACCATTTATGAGGCTTCCTAACATACAAAAAAAATGTGGGGAATAATGTAACATATCTGTGGATCTAACTCCCAGATTTATCAAATCTTTACACTTACTTCAAATATTGTTAAGAAATGACATATTACAGATATTTTTAAGGTCCCCTGGGTACTCCCACTAAAAATGTAACTACTATTATAAATTTGATGTTTATACTTCTGAGGTGGGTTCTTATTCTTTTATTTGTTTATATTTATTATAGTTTATGTATCCATAAACAATATTTGGTATTATTTTGTAACTTTTAAACTTTATATAAATGGTATCATGTGCCACATGTACATGATTTTTCATAACATTGCTCGGATGTTGGGGCGCCTGGATGGCTCAGTCGGTTAAGTGTCTGACTCTTGATTTTGGCTCATGTCATGATCTCAGGATTGTGAGATCGAGCACGTTGTTGGGCTCAGCACTCAGTGGGGGGAGTCTGTTGGAGATTCTCTCTCTCCCTTTCCCCCTGCCCCTCCTGTGGCACATGCATTCACACACTTCCTTTCCCTCCCTCTCTCTCAAGTAAATAAATCTTTTTTTTCTTTTTTTTCCAGTTTTATTGAGATACAATTTTTTCTTTTTTTTATTATGTTATGTTAATCACCATACATTACATCATTAGTTTTTGATGTAGGGTTCCATGATTCATTGTTTGCGCATAACACCCCGTGCTCCATGCAGAATGTGCCCTCTTTAATACCCATCACCAGGCTAACCCATCCCCCCACCCCCCTCCACTCTAGAACCCTCAGTTTTTTTCGTTTTGTTTTGTGTTTTTTTTTTTTAGAGATTTTATGTATTTATTTGACAGAGAGAGACACAGCGAGAGAGGGAACGCAAGCAGGGAGAGTGGGAGAGGGAGAAGCAGGCTTCCCGCGGAGCAGGGAGCCCGATGCAGGGCTCGATCCCGGGACTCCGGGATCATGACCTGAGCTAAGGCAGACGCTTAACGATTGAGCCACCCAGGCGGCCCCCCTCATTTTGTTTTTCAGAGTCCATAGTCTCTCATGGTTCGTCTCCCCCTCTGACTCCCCCACTTCATTCTTCCCCTCCTGCTATCTTCTTCTTTATTTTTCTTTAACATAAAATGTATTATTTGTTTCAGAGGTACAGGTCTGTGATTCATCAGTCTTACACAATTCACAGCGCTCACCATAGCACATACCCTCCCCAATGTCTATCACCCAGCCACCCCATCCCTCCCACACCCATAAATCTTTAAAAAAAGATTTATCCATGTTGATACATGTAGCTATAGGCCATTCATTTCATCACTGTTCAGTATTCTTTTATATGAATGTATTATGATTCATCCATTTTCTTGTTAATGAGTATACAGAGTCTTCCCAGGTTTTTGTGATTAACAAGGAACCCTTTAATGCACTTTTCTGCACATATCTCCTTGAGCACAGAAAGGAGAGTTTTTTCGACGATAAATACCTAGAAATGGATTTTTTTGGGTTGAAGGATATGAACATTTTCAACTCCACTAGACATTGCCAAATTACCCTCCAAAATGGTCATACAAATTTACATGTGCCTGAGCACTGTGTGAGAGTACTTAATGTTCCAGTGCAAGTTACCAACATTTAAAAATTTTGTCTAATTTTGCCTCTTTAAAAATGTTGCCTCTGAAACAGTATCAGTTGTTTTTTTGTTTTGTTTTTTTTTTAATTTGCACTTTTCTGTTTACAACTGAGGCTGGTCATCTTTGCATACATTCATTTGCTTCTCTTGCTTCCTCTTTCAGGAATCACCTATTTACATGCTTTGCCCATTTTTATATAGGATTTCTTTTCCTTTTTAAATTGATTTGTAGAAGTTCAATACGTATTCTGGATATTATCACTTTCTCAATTGTGTGTGAGTTGTAAATATCTTTGTTCTATTTGTGACATCTTTTCATTCATATTTGAGGCCTTTTTTGTCCAGAAGTTTTCACTTTAATATTCAAAACATTCAAAACTGGGGCGCCTGGGTGACTCAGACATTTAAGTGTCTACCTTTGGTTCAGGTCATGATCCCAGGGTCCTGGAATCGAGCCCCACGTCCGGCTCTGGGAGCCTGCTTCTCCCTCTCCCTCTGCCTGCCGCTACCCCTGCTTGTACTCTCTCTCGTCAAATAAATAAAATCCTTAAAACAAAACAAAACAAAATGTTCAAAACTGATCGTTACCAGAGGGGAGGGTCAGGGGTAAAATAGGTGATAGGGATTAAGGAGTGTACTTGTCCTGATGAGCACCGGATGTTTTATAGAAGTGCTGAATCACTGTATGTACAACTGAAACAAATATACAAATATTACGCTATATATTAACTAACTGGAATTTATTTTTTTTAAGATTTTATTTATTTATTTGACAGAGAGAGAGCACAAGTAGGCAGAGTGGCAGAGGGAGAGGGAGAAGCAGGCTCCCCACTGGAGCTGAAGGCAGATGCTTAACCAACTGAGCCACCCAGGCACCCCAACTAACTGGAATTCAAATTAAAACTTTTAAAAAAATATTCAAAATGTTCTTTCAAAAGTCTTTCCCTGGGATGTCTGGGTGGCTCAGTTGGTTGGGTGTCTGCCTTCAGCTGGAGTCATGGTCCCAGGGTCCTGGGATCGAGTCCCACATCGGGCTCTTTGCTCAGTGGGGAGCCTGCTTCTCCCTCTGCCTGCCGCTCCCCCTGCTTGTGTGCTCGCTCTCTCTGTTTCTGACAAATAAATAAAATCTTAAACAAAAAAAAAGTCTTTCCCTATATATTTTTGCTTATAGTGTCTCATCTAAGAAATCCTTTCCTACCCTGATGGACATTAATATATTCTCCTATATTAACTTCTAAATTTTCTTTTTTTAAAAAAAGATTTTATTTATTCATTTGAGAGAGAGAACGAGCAGGGGAGAGAGGCAGAGGAAGAGGGAGAAGCAGACTCCATGCTGAGTATGGAGCCAGATACGGGACTCAATCCCAGGACCTGGAGATCATTACTTGAGCTGAGGGCAGATGCTTAACCATCTGAGCCACCCAGCACTCTTAACTTCTAAATTTTCTAAAGGTAAGCACTTAACAATTAAATCTTCAATCCTTCTATAATTTACCTGCTTGTAGTGTGAAGTGAGGATCTAATTTTTCCCACATACATAACAAATTATTCGAGCACCATTTATGGAACAGTTAAATGATCTATAACAGTAACTCTGTCACATCAGGTTTTCATGAAAATAGATCTGTTTCTAGGCTCGCTTTCCATTCTATTGGCCAAATTGTCTATCTTTGTGCCAATATCATACTTTCATACATAGTAGCAACAAATTCTCTCATCTTCCTCAAAAAACATTTTTTTTTTTTTGAGGGTGCCTGGGTGGCTCAGTCCGTTAAGCATCTGACTCTTGATTTTGGCTCAGGTCAGGATCTCAGGGTTGTGGGATTGAGCCCCGCAACAGGCTCCGCACTCAGTGTGAAATCTGCTTGTCCCTCTTCCTCTGCTCCTCCCCCATTCACTCTCTCTCTCTCAAAGAAATAAATAAATAAAGTCTTTTTTAAAAAATTATTTTTTTATAAGGAAAGCAATTGTCAAAGTCAGATTACATCCTGGAGTTTTATTCACATCAGGTGTCATAAATTGTTTCTACAGAATGCCAAAAGATTGGATAGTTATTGTCACCGAATGCAGTTCTTACAGGTGGCCAGCCAATCTATCCTTTCATTCTTCAAATTCAGTGGCAGGAAATTTACTTGTTCTATTTCTCTGAACTATGGACGTTTCTAAATTTCTGTTTTTGCATAGATTATACAGTCACATGGTTCAAAAACTAGAAAGTAAAATAAAAAGGCACGTAGTCTCCTTCCCATATCCCCATCTGCCCAGGTTCCTCCCGTCCATAGGTCATTACTTTTCTTAATTTCCTATGTATCTCTCCAGAATCTCTTTATGCATATACAAATATAAATATGGATCTTATTTTTCTTTTTTTCTCAAAAAGGTATCCTCTACCATTTTTTCATATACAATATATGAAAAAATATATGAAAAATAATATATGAAACAATATATTAAATATATTTATGAAACTATATGAAAAATAATTTAAGGCTCTTTGCACATCAACACATAGACAACGTCCTGATCACTTTCACATGTCATCTTATTTTATGTGTGTGTCTATGTATGTATGTATGGCTAGCCAACCTGCCACTGACAGACTTTGGGCTGTCTTCTTTTTTTTTTTTTAAGACTTTATTTATTTATTTGACAGAGAGAAACACAGCGAGAGAGGGAACACAAGCAGGGGGAGTGAGAGAGGGAGAAGCAGGCTTCCCGCGGAGCAGGGAGCCCGATGCGGGGCTCGATCCCAGGACCCTGGGATCACGACCTGAGCAGAAGGCAGATGCTTAACGACTGAGCTACCCAGGCGCCCCTGGGCTGTTTTCTACCCTTTGCCTTAGCAAATAATGCTGCAATAATGAACCTTGTGCAAACATCTTTCTTCCCATGGGTAAGAATATCTGTAACATAAATTTCTAGAAGTGGAAATGCTGGGTCAAAGGCTGTATGTGGCTCTATGTGTCAGTCATTTTGGTAGATGTTACCAAATCCCGCTGTAGGCACTGTACCGGTTTACAGCTCCCACCAGGGTGTATCACAATGCCATTTCCACACAGTTGCACCATAGAACACGTTATCAGACCCTGGGTGTTCTGCCAGTCTGAAAGATGTTCACATTCTTTGTCCTTTCTTCTGTTGAGTTACTAGTCTTCATCTTCTCGATTTCTAGCAGGTCTTTATATACTAGGGACACCAGTCCATTGTCTATAATATAGGTTGCAAATGTTATTTCCCAGTTGTCTGTCTTTTCACTTTATGTACTTTTTTTTTTTTGCTTTTGCTTTTATTTTCATGCAAACTTTGCCTTTATGTAATCAATTTATGAAACTTTTCTTTTATGGCTTCTGGATTTCAAGTCATAGGTCAAAAGGCCCTTCTCACACCAAGGTTTCAAAGGACTCCCTTCTGTTTTCTTCTAGAACTTTCATGGTTTTATTTTTCACATTTATTTTATTTAAAGATTTTATTTATTTATTTGACAGAGACACAGGGAGAGAGGGAACACAAGCAGGCTTGTGGCAGTGGGAGAGGGACAAGCAGGCTTCCCACAGAGCAGGGAGCCCGATGTGGGGCTCGATCCCAGGACGCTGGGATCATGACCTGAGCCGAAGGCAGACGCTTAACGACTGAGCCACCCAGGTGCCCCTATTTTTCACATTTAAATATTATATCCCTGAGGGCACCCGGGTGATGAAGTGTTGGACTCTTGATTTCAGCTCAAGTCGTGAGCTCAAGGTTGCAAGACTGAGCCCAGATCAGGCTCCATGCTGGGTGTGGAGCCTGCTTAAGATTGTCTCTCCCTGGGGTACCTGGGTGGCTTAGTCGGTTAAGCATCTGCCTTCCGCTCAGGTCATGATCCCAGGGTCCTGGGATTAAGTCCCACATTTGCCTCCCTGCTCAGCTAGGAATCTGCCCCACCTCCGCCCGTGCCCCTGCTCATGCTCCCTCTTCCCCTCCCAAATAAATAAATAAAATCTTAAAAAAAAAAAACGATCGTCTCTCTTACTCTTCCCCTACCGCTCCTCACCCTAACAAATAAACAAATATTATATCTAGGAATTTATCATGGGATAAGTTGTGAGGTATGGCCCTAACTCCTGTTATTTTTCAGATGCTAGTATTATGAGGCTTTATAAAATGTTTAATATCCTGTATTGTTATCTTTTATCATTTCTTCTATTTTCAGGTTTTTCTTACTATTTTTTATATACAATTTAGGATCAAGTTTTCCAAACTAAAATATTTTCAACAAAATAAACCTATTGAAATGTTTGTTAGGACAGAATTAAATTTATAAACTACCTTAGGGAGAATTAAGGTATTTATGGTACCAAGTCTTCTTTTACATCTTTAAGAATTTTTAAGAAGTTTTCCTCGGGAGCGCCTGGGTGGCTCAGTCGGTTAAATGTCTGCCTTCAGCTCAGGTCGTGATCTCAGGGGCCTGGGATTGAATCCCGCATCGGGCTCACTGCTCAGCAAGGAGCCTGCTTCTCCCCCTGCTTGTGTTCTCTCTCGCTGAGACAAGTAAATAAATAAAATCTTTAAAAAAAAAAAGTTTTCTTCATATAGGTCTCACACATTTTTGTTTAGTTTATTCCTAGATATTTTAATTTTGTTGTTGTTGTTGCTATTGTAAATGGGGTTTTTCTTCCATTTGTCGGATTGCGATATATATATATACATATATATATATATATATATATATATATATATATAAAACTACTAAGCTTTTACCTAACTTATTTTATTGGGTAGTTTCTTGTTCAATTATCAGGGGTTTCCCAAGTTTACAATCATAACATCCATAAACAGTGATAGTTTTGCTTTTTCCTTTCCAGTTTTCACATCTCTAATTTATCTCTTGTCTAACTGCACTAGCTAAATTCCCTGGCACCCCCGTTCCATAACAGTAGTGATAATGCACATCCTTATCTTGTTCCTGACTTTACTGGAAATGTTTCTAAGTTCTGCCATGGAGCATGATGTTGGGTGTCAGCTGAGATCAATCCATTTTGCCATGTTAAGAAAATATCTATTTATTCAATATTGTTATGAGCATAGCTTTTTAATTTGGTCAAACATATTGTCAGCACCTACGAAGATAATTATATAAATTTCTCCTCAAATTAATATAATGAAATATATTAAAATATTCCCAATATTGAAATTTCTAGAATAAACCCTAGCCCAAATTTCTTTTCCTCTGCTTTCTGGCCACATCCTCCTTTTCCTCCTCCAGCTCCTTCATAAGTTCTTATATTTCTGCTTTGGGTCTTCTTTTAGAGAGGCGATTTCTTGTATTTTTAAAAAATTCATAGCAAAATATTTGACTATTTTCAACATTATCTTTTGTTGCATCTTCTCTGGTTAGTTTTGCTGCTGTTTCTTGCCTTTCATAATTTCAGTATCTTGGTTTTGGTGTCATGCCATTTCCCTTTCTGTGACCCATTAGGGAATGAGTTGAGTTTCCCTGGCCCAGCTATTTGTAGTAATTACTTTCAGAGAGTCTCTTTTTGCTAGCATTTTCTGAGGTGAGCTCTCACTGAACCATTGCATTATTTTCCACATATCTTCGTTGCACGCCATGAAAACTTGCAACCCTCTCCAATTTTTTTCTTTCATTGTTACACATTTCATATTTATAAAGGCTAAACTACCTGGATTAGCTACATTACTATGAATGAGACTATTTTTTTTGCATAAATAAGATGCCCAAATAATTATTTTCTGATTTTCAATGACTTGATAATGGGTGGGGAATGGTAGATAAGAGTCTTGTTTCCTTTGACAAAGTGGAAATAATTTTTTTCTCTAATTATAAAGTAAAATATTTTAATTTTTTTAATGCAGACAATATGGAAACTTGGCTCTGTAATTCTACCATGAATAATTTATTACTCTTCATGTTTTGTTGTTCTAGGCTTTCAAGCATTTTTCTAAGTATATTCTCAAAGTATACACGCTCACATGCATTGTTTTTTAAACGAAATAATAGCATGGATTCTGTTTTGTAGCTTGCTTATCACGGCCCTCTTTCTGGGTTAATAAATATAAACCTATAGCTTTTCAGTGGATACGACATCATTTTTTTTTTTTAAGATTTTATTTATTTGACAGAGAGAGACGCAGTGAGAGAAGGAACACAAGCCCAGGGAGTGGGAGAGGGAGAAGCAGGCTTCCCGCCGAGCAGGGAGCCCGATGTGGCGCTCGATCCCAGGCCCCTGGGATCATGACCTGAGCCGAAGGCAGGTGCTTAATGACTGAGCCACCCAGGCGCCCCTACGACATCATTTATATCACCAATCTTCTATTGATAATTACTCAGGTGATCTCCCGTCTTTCACTACAATAAGTAATATTTCCATGAATGTCTTTTGCTCTTGTCTAGTTGTTTCCTTTTCTCTTTATTGAAGTATATTTGACATACAATATCCTATTGGTTTTGGGTGTCCATCATAGTAACTTGATATTTTTATACATTGCAAAGTGACCCCCACAATAAATCTACTTACCATCTATCACCATACAAAATTATTACAATAATATTGACTATATTCCCTATGCTGTACACTGCATCCCCATGACTTATTTATATTATAACTGGAAGTTTGTACCTCTTAATCCGCTCCGTCTATTTTGTCCACCCTTAACTCTCTTCCCTCTGGTAATCAATAGTTCATTTCCTGCATCTATGAGTCTGTTTGGGGTTTTTTGTTTGTTTATTCATTTGTTTTGTTTTTTAGATTCCACATATAAGTGAAATCAGGTGGTATTTGTCTTTCTCTGTCTGACCCATTTCACTTAGCTTCATACCCTCTAGGCCAATCCATGTTGTGGCAAATGGCAAGATTTTACTCTTTTTTATGGCTCAGTAATATTCCATTATAATATTTCACACATCTTTATCAGTTCATCTATTGATGTCACTTAGGTTGCTTCCATATCTTGGTATTGTAAATAATGCTGCAATGAACATAAGGGTGTATACATCTCTTCAAGTTGGTGTTTTTCTTTTCTTTGTATAAAAACCCAGAAGTAGAATTACTAGATCTTACGATATATCTATTTTAACTTTTTGAAGAACCTCCATACTGTTTTCCATGGCGGCTGCACCAATTTACATTCCCACCAACAGTGCATGGGGGCTCCCTTTTCTCTACTTCCTCACCAACACTTCTGGCTTTTTGTCTTTTTGATAATAACCAATCTAGTTATTTTCTTAGAATACATTAATGATTAAGTAGAAAAGTACTAGGTCAAAGGGTATAGCTATTTTTTAATTTATTTTTTTAATTTTTTAAAGATTTTATTTATTTATTTGAGACAGAGAGAATGAGAGAGAAAGAGAGAGAGAGAGAGCACATGAGAGGGGGGAGGGTCAGAGGGAGAAGCAGGCTCCCTGCTGAGCAGGGAGCCCGATGTGGGACTCGATCCCGGGACTCCAGGATCATGACCTGAGCCGAAGGCAGTTGCTTAACCAACTGAGCCACCCAGGCACCCTTATTTTTTTTTTTAAGATTTTATTTATTTGACAGAGAGAGACACAGCGAGAGAGGGAACGAACACAAGCAGGGAGAGTGGGAGAGGGAGAAGCAGGCTTCCCCCGGAGCAAGGAGCCCGATGCGGGGCTCGATCCCAGGACCCTGGGACCATGACCTGAACCGAAGGCAGACGCTTAACGACTGAGCCACCCAGGCACCCGGGGTATAGCTATTTTAAATACCATGGGACACGAGGCTAGAGGGGGTCCCCCGCAACTCTCTGTATATCTGTATAAATAAATGGGATGTTAATGGAGCCCTGCTCCCCCATGTCATTATCACTGTGTGATAGTCTGTGTCTCCTCTCCTGGCCCTCCACTCTCTTCCTCTATTTCACTCTCTTTTTTGGGTTCCACCCTGAGTCCTCAGGTCCACTTCCAGATTTCTACTTATAAGCCCCCATCCTCTCTGTCCTGGACTTGGATGTGAAACTTGTCTCAATAAACCCTTTGGAGTAAAAAAAAGGGGGAGGGTTGGGCGCCTGGGTGGCTCAGTCAGTTAAGTGTCTGCCTTTGGCTCAGGTCATGATCCCAGGGTCCTGGGATCGAGCCCTGCATCGGGCTCCCTGCTCGGCAGGGAGTCTGCTTCTCCCTCTGACCCTCCCCCCTCTCATGCTCTCTCTCTCTCTGTGTCATTCCCTCTCTCTCAAATAAATAAAATCTAAAAAAAAAAAATCACACACACACACACACACAAAAGATGTACCTTCTTCAAAGACATAAACCATCCTAGTTTGTAGCTATGAATAAAGACACATTTACTTCAGTATTCTTGTCTGGCTTGTCCTTCACATGCCCATTTCCTCTTCTTCTTCACCAACCACACCCAAGTTTAGTACGTGCAGCAGCAGGTCAAGCCATAGAAAACTCCATTTCTTCACCAAGGACGACCAATGAGACGTGAGGGGTTGTGGGTTGGGGCTTCAGGGAAAGCCCATTAAAGAGTGCTGATCAGGTGAGACATGACATGCCCTTTTTTTTTCCCCCTTTGCTATGGGTTGCGTTTTGCTCCCCCAACCCCTGCCCCGCATTCATATGTCAAAGTCCTAGTTTCTAAAAGTGACTGTGTTTGGGCATAGGGTCTTAAAGTGGTAATTAAGTTAAACCAAGGATTATTAGGGTGGCCCCTAATCCAATATGACTGGTGTTTTTATGAGGAGATTAGGACACAAACACGGTTGAAAAGGGAAGACCGTGTGAGGACACAGGGAGAAGCCAGTCAACTATAAGCCAAGGAAAGAGGCCTCAGAAGAAACTAACCCTGCCCACACCCTGATCTCTGACTTCTGACCTCCGGCTGTGATAAAATAAATTTCGGGGGGCACCCAGGTGGCAAAGTCGGTTAAGCGTTTCACTCTTGATTTTGGCTCAGGTCATGATCCCGGGGTCATGGGATCAAGCCCCCCCACCCCCTCCACCAGGCTTTCTGCTCAGCTCAGAATCTGCTTCTGACTCTCCTTCTCCCTCTACCCCCCCAAAAAAATAAAAATTAAATAAATCAAAAAATAAGTGTCTGTTGTTTAAGCAACCAAGTCTGTGGTACTTTGTTAGGGTAGCCCTAGCAAACTCACACACCTTTCCTCCACTTTCCTACCTCAAAGTCGATGTAGTGGAATCAGCTGCAAGAGCCATCATGGAACCATGAAAACCCTTTGCTTCTTGTTTGGAACGTAGGGCAGGAAGTTAGACAGGAGCCAGGACATGGATGACGCCATGCAGCACTCTAGCCTACATTGTCACGGCTCTCTTGTTGCAGGTCTTTGTATCAGCAGCCAAATGCAGAGTATACCTGGTTACCGACTGTGTACTTTTTCCTCAGCCAGATCTCTAGCCTTCCTTGCAAAATCCTCTCCCTCCTCTCTGATTTTCTGGGACTCCTCAAAAGAAAGCCTCACATGCAGCAACCTGCTGGCTCCAGGTCCTTCCTCTCTTCTGTCTTCGCCTGTGGACGGCCCCACTTGTAGTGGCAGCTTTGGGAGATCTCGGAAACCAACGCCAAATGCATTATCTCCCAAATCTAACCCTCTTGTGGTCTCCGCCCCCACCCTGTGCCATTCTCTGCCTTCAGACCGTGAAGCACCAGTGCCTCATGACCCTGGAGTCTCTAACAAATCAGCTCCTCCAGCCTCCGGCTTAGCCCACCGCAGAAAGCGAGGCAGGAGCGCACGCACCACACCATCCTCTGGTCTTACGCCCCTCTCTTCAACTTCCGAACACTTCCCTTCAATTACAAAGTAAAGTCATCTTCGATTTGCTTTTCTCTTTCCCAGAATGTCTGCACCAGGAGAAGCATTTATGGAAATCAGTTGCGCTTAAATCAAAACTCTCTGAAATTCCAAATACCAGGACCTGAACTATAGTATTCAGGAGAAGGCTTGATTTGAAAAGATCAGACAAAGTTGACATTGGCCCAGTATTGCTAGTTAATGTAGTAACTCTAGTGGAAAGGTTGTATCTGTGAGAGCCTCAAAGCATTTTGGAACAATCTCAAAGTCCACATTGTCCTCTGTTACTAAGAAATGATTCTATCAGAGCAAGGGCAGAAAGCATTAAAAAATTTCCTAGCCTGTTTGTTCACCTTTCTCTCTTGAGTTTTGGGCAATCACTTCACCATCTAATTATTTTGCAGCAGGACTTTTTACATCTGAAAAAAAAAAACCTCTTTTCCAGGCTAAGGGGAAACATACACTAAGGTTCACAGTGGCTCTCTCATGGAGGAAGGATTGTGAATTGTTAGTTCTTCCTTATACTTTCCTGTAATTTCAGGTTTCCATAATGAGACCACGTGTGTGCTATAAAAAGAATAAGGTGCAGGGGTGTTTTGTTTTTTTTTTAAACACGGGACCATCTGTCCTCCTTTCAGATTTATCTTATAAAAACCTAATTAAAACTATTAAACGTTTCTATTATTTCCTTCCCGATGGAAAAACGGATGTGCTGGCTGCTGGAACTTATCAGCACCACTAACATGATCATTTGATTCCAACTTCCTCAGGACCAAAGAGTTGCCTTCCCCCATTTTTTTTAAAGATTTTATTTATTTATTTGAGAGAGAGAATGAGAGAGAGAGAGAGCACATGAGAGGGGGGAGGGTCAGAGGGAGAAGCAGACTCCCTGCTGAGCAGGGAGCCCGATGCGGGACTCGATCCCGGGACTCCAGGATCATGACCCGAGCCGAAGGCAGTCGCTTAACCAACTGAGCCACCCAGGCGCCCTTGCCTTCCCCCATTTTGCGTACTTGTTAAAATGAATGTTTTAGACACTGTGAACATAATCTAAATAATCTAAATCAGACAATTCAAAAGTCTAAGACTGGAAGAAACAGCTGGTGACTACAGTAAGAAAGTCAGTCTGTAAAGTAGCTCTTACACAGTATCCTGGAGAAACTGAGCATTTGACAACATGGAACAGTTTGTAAGACTTTTTTTTTTTTAAGATTTTATTTATTTATTTGACAGAGACACAGCGAGAGAAGGAATGCAGACAGGGGGAGTGGGAGAGGGAGAAGCAGGCTTCCTGCTGAGCAGGGAGCCCGACGCGGGGCTCGATCCCAGGACCCTGGGATCATGACCTGAGCCGAAGGCAGACGCTTAACGACTGAGCCACCCAGGCGCCCCTTTGTAAAAATTTTCTAAGACGGCCTAGGCAGGCATTTTTTATTACAAGAGATTTTTTTTTTTTTTTTTAAGATTTTATTTTTAGGAGCACCTGGGTGGCTCAGTGGGTTAAGCGTCTGCCTCCAGCTCAGGTCATGATCTCAGGGTCCTGGGACCGAGCCCTGCATCGGGCTCCCTGCTCGGCGGGAAGCCTGCTTCTCCCTCTCCCTCTGCCTGCTGTTTCCCCTGCTTGTGCTCTCTCTCTCTGTCAAATAAATAAATAAAATATTTGGGGGAAAAATTTTATTTCTAAGTAATCTCTACACCCAATGTGGGGCTCGAATTTACAGCCCTGAGATCAAGATTCTCACACTCCACAGACTAAGCCCACCAGGAGACCCCACAAGAGAATTTTTTAAGTCCAAAGAAGAAACATGCTGAAAGCCAGCTGTCTCCACCCTGCACAGCTTTCTGAAACAGCGGTGGGAAGTCATGCTTGACTTTATTTGGGATCATTTTAGAGAAATGTCTAGCTCTCCTCCCTTCAGCTTCCTCCTCTGTAAAGCAGGGATGATAACACCAAGAGAGGTGTTAGGAGAATGAAATGAGATGTGCCCCCATGTATTCAATTAGTAGTAATTTAATTTCAATGTGAATAATCAAGGAGCTGATTAAATAGGGTAACTCCCCACCCTTTTGCTTCTCATTTTTTCCTCCTACTGTCGGACCTGATAACTTCAATCCCTCTCATTTCTCCAACTATGTGTGTAGACAGTGGTACGATGGTAGGAAAATCAGTCTATTTTGCTTCCACTTCAGCAACAGCAGATTAGGGAAGACTACTGAACAAATAAGAACTTTTATCCATGAGCTCCCCATTTCATTTATCCATGCTCTCCCAGTTTTTTCAAGCCTCTAAGATTCTTTATACTCAGTGTACTGAACCAGGATATTGGTTGGGGAAAAAAAAACCAAGAGGCAGCTCTACCAACAGGAGCCCAGAGCTGGAGCTGCTTCTGTGCCTTCCAGTGCGGGATGGGGGCTGAATTAAAAGCTCCAGGGCTGCCTTTGGCTCCTCCTGGTCAGGAGAGCCTCAGCCTCTTGCCCAAGCCTAAACCTGATGGTAAAGATGATAGCCAGCAGTGACTGATAGCCTATAACTACCTACATCCTGTCTACTTCTCACTTAATATCTAACTGATTTGGCTGAATCATATGAAAGAAATTGCCAGTCCTGTAAACCAAAAGTGGTTGAGTAGTCGTAATTTCGTGTGGCTCAATCTAATATTTGTCATTATTAGTATGTCTATTCTGTAGAGAAAGAAACTTTTTTCCTGAAAAAGCCCTGAATCTTTCCACTCTTGCTCCTGTGTCACTTGAAGGTAAAAATCCAGCCTGGGGAACACCATTTTATAAAGGGAGGCTCTGTACAGAGGTGGCTATTCCCACCGCTTTAACCCCAACCCACTGGGCCATGGTCCTGCTCCTTCCTAGGCCCTGCTGGCCTCCCAGCTTCATCAAACCCTGAAAATTACACTCTTGAATTAGCCAGTTTCAATATGAACAAAGAACTACTCAAAGCATTCTTGTTTGCCACATACAATAAAAGTAATTGGATGGATATCCTGTATGTGTTCTTGTACCTAGATCTGTCTGATTCACAAATTCTCTCTCTCTCTCTTTCTGGGGTTTTCATGGTTACCTGCTCGACTAACAAAATGTGATTATTCTACTACTTGTTAAGATGGTTGTAAGTTTGGAAATCTCTGCTAAAGCCCATTATTCTCTCCTCTGAATTTCTGAGCACTTACTAGACATCTACTCATTTCTGCAACCTTTACTGAGCACTGTGATGGTTACATTTATGGTTAACCTTATGTGTCAGCTTGGCAAGGCTCTGTACCCAACGGTCAGAGGCTTGTCTAGATGTTGCTGTGAAAGTATTTATGGATATGATTAATGTTTATAATCAGTTGGCTTTATATAAAGCAGATTAGCTTGATAAAGCCTCATCCAATCAGTTTGAGAGCCTTAAGAGCTAAGACTGAATTTCCCTGAAGAAGCAGTTTCTGTCTCAAGACTGCAACCTAGGGACACTGCCTGAGTTTCTAGCCTCCTGGCCTGCCCTGAAGATTTCAAACTCAGGACTGCAATAGCACTGTTACCTGAATTTCCAGCCTATGAATTTCAGACCTGCCAGCCCTCACAATCATCTGAGTCGACCCCTTAAAGTAAATCTATCAGCTATCTTTTTTTTTTTTTTTAAAGATTTTATTTGTTTATTTGACAGATAGAGACACAGCGAGAGAGGGAACACAAGCAGGGGGAGTGGGAGAGGGAGAAGCAGGCTTCCCCCGGAGCAAGGAGCCCGATGCGGGGCTCGATCCCGGGACCCTGGGATCATGACCTGAGCTGAAGGCAGACGCTTAACGACTGAGCCACCCAGGCGCCCAATCTATCAGCTATCTATCTAGTTAGCTATGAAGCTCTCTTATTGCTTCTGCTTCTCTGGAGCACCCTAACACAAGGGCCTAGTGTACACTAGACTCTGTGCTAATTAGTGAGGATCCGGATAAACCTATTGATGAGACAGCCTCCCTTCAACACAGAAGAAACATGTTAAGAGAAAAATTATAACATCTTAAGGTCAGGGCTATTAGAATGAGAACAAATTGGTGTGGAAACCACAAAGGAGATGACTTATTCTGCCTGGGGGTAATTAAAGAAGTTGTGCCTATAGAGGTGATATCTGATCTGGAGCTCAAAGGGCAGGAAGGCATTCTCAGGGTGTACAGGCGGAGAGGAGGTGTTATTCAGGGAAAGGCATTATGGGAAACATTCGCTAAGCCCAGGGGCCTGTGAATCCAATACGGTGCCCAAATATTGCAGTTATACATTATGAAATACTGGGGGGCCAGGATAGCAAAGGTTGCGATTGACCACGCTGTAGAGTTCGTATTGAAGTGGAGACCTCAAGTGTTGAACACTTCCTGGCCAAGGCTGGCGGTGGAGTTTAGAATTAAGTGCTAACTGAGACTGAGGGAAAAAGCAAACGAAGTATCATTTCAGCACAAGACAAAACTTCTCATTTTGAAGATAGAAAAGAATTTAAGGCAAGAGAATGTAGCTCTTCGGGCAACAAACACCTAGTGAGTACTTTCCCTGGGCCAGGAAATGTTCTAGGAGCTAGAAATACGGCCGTGTATAAGATAGACATCTTAGGCTATGTAGCCTGAGCTTAGGCAGAAAGGAATTACATGTTCATGTCCAGCCTAACCTAGAATTTAATCAAATGGAGGTCACAGTCACAATGTCAACCATGTCTTTGCGAAGTCTCTCACTTATTTCAAGAACCCTGCTGGCATCTATCATTACCCTCCTGCTCTGCTCTGGCTCGCTTCAAAACATCTGCTGTTGAAGCCTCTGCTGTCAGGGAATCTGCCTCAGGCCATTTTCACTGCTTCCCCCACCTTCCCCGCCTCAGGGAAAACACCTCCAACCGCTATGTTCCAGATGGTTTCACAAATGGGTACTCGGGTTTAAAAAATATATACTTAATTACAAATAATTATAAAATTAATTACATATATAAACAAAATATTTTTTCAAGATTTTATTTATTTATTCATGAGAGACGCAGAGAGAGGCAGAGGCAGAGGGAGAAGCAGGCAGAGGGAGAGGGAGAAGCAGACACCCCGCTGAGGAGGGAGCCCGATGCGGGACTTGATCCCAGGACCCTGAGATCATGACCTGAGCCAAAGGCAGATGCTCAACGGACTGAGCCACCCAGGTGCCCTAAACAAAATATTTTTATTAGTTTTCTACGGTATTTTTTATTTTAAAAAATTACCCCAGGGGCGCCTGAGTGGCTCAGTCCATTAAGCGTACAACTCCTGATCTCGGCTCAAGTCTTGATCTCGGGGGTGCGAATTCAAGCCCCACATTGGGCTCTACACTGGGCCGGGAGCCTACTTACAAAAAGAATTACCCTATAGATCAAGTTATTAAGAATTAGAATGATAGCTAATAAGTATTGGCAAGAATCTGGGGGAATGGGGTGCCTGGGTGGCTCAGTTGGTTAAGCGACTGCCTTCGGCTCAGGTCATGATCCTGGAGTCCCGGGATCGAGTCCCACATCGGGCTCCCTGCTCGGCGGGGAGTCTGCTTCTCCCTCTGACCCTCTTCCCTCTCGTGCTCTCTATCTCTCATTCTCTCTCTCTCGAATAAATAAATAAAATCTTTAAAAAAAAAAAAGAATGTGAGGAATGGGAACGCTATTGGTAGTGATGGGGTTTAGGACATACTACCCCAAAATATGGCAACTTGGCATATTGAATATCTTAAGGAGAATGAATTTGAGAAAATGGCAAATGTGGAAAGGTGTCACCCACACACCCTTCTCCCTTGACACAGATCAATGAAATTCCCATGTGAAAGCTGCCTTCTCTCTACCAGGAGAAGGAAGACGTTCTTATCCCCAGAGACAGGGAATTTGGGGCTGAGAAATGTGGACAAACAAACCTTGTTCAACTAACCCTTATCTTCCAGTTATTTCTTCATGACTTACTTCTCCTAGCCCCAACCCCTTTGTCTTGTCCATTCTTCACAAATTAATTGTTTATTTGTCTAACAGGTATAAAAGCTTCCTGCCCTAGTCACTGCTTTGGATCTTCATTCTCCTGTGAAGACTCCCATGTACATGTAAAAATCCAATAAAACGTGTATGCTTTTCTCCTGTTCGTTTGTTTTTGTCAATTTATTTTCAGACCCAGCCAGGAGTCCTGAAAGGGTGAAGGAAAACTTTTTCCTCCCCTACACTGGTGACTCCTATGATCATTCTGGGAGGTAACATGGTAGTACTTAATCAAATTTAATAAATATATTCCCTATGACCCAGCAATCCCACTCCTGGTAAACTATACCAGAGACATTCTCACAAAGGTGACGTGAGGCCATGTGGACAGAGATGTTCATTGCAATGCTTATGTGGTAGAGAGAAATTTTAAACCCTAGATCTGAAGTGGAAACAACTCTATGCAGCAGTTAAAGACAACATGCTAGATAAACAACAACACAGATTTTTAAAACTTAGGGCTGAGTTTTTAAAGATTTTTTTTTTCTTTAATTTATTTATTTGACAGAGAGAGAGAGACAGCAAGAGAGGGAACACAAGCAGGGGGAGCGGGAGAGGGAGAAGCAGACTCCCCGCCGAGCAGGGAGCCTGATGTGGGGCTTGATCCCAGGACCCTGGGAAGGGCTGAGTTTTTATAAAGTTAGAAAAGAAAAAGGTGGGGCACCTGGGTGGCTCAGTCGGTTAAATGTCTGCCTTCAGCTCAGGTCATGATCCCAAGGTCCTGTGATCGAGTCCCACATCAGGCTCCTTGCTGGGCGGGGAGCCCGCTTTTCCCTCTGCTTGTGCTCTCTCTTTCTCTGACAAATAAATAAAATCTTAATAAAATAAAATAAAGTAAAATAAAATAAAATAAATAAATCTTGGGTGACTGGGCGGCTCACTTGGTTGAGCAGCTGGCTCTTGGTTTCAGCTCAGGTCGTGATCTCGGGGTCGTGGGATTGGGCCCCAACTGGGGCTCCGCAATCCCGGCTAAGTCTGCTTGAGATTCTCTCTCCCTCTCCCTCTGCCCTTTCCGCTTGTGCTCTCTCTCTCTAGTAAATAAAATCTAAATAAATAAATAAATCTTAAAAAAAAAATCATAACTTACACCACTGGATTGGTTGGGTGAGACCACCACAGTTGTAGTCTTTGAGGACTACACTGCTTGTACTGCCTGAACAAGAAGAAATTGAAGGCTGTGGCCATGTTCTCCCTTCTCAGAGGGAAGTCCAATGCCCCATATTCTTTGTACCAGAGGATGGATTCAGCTATGGATTCACTGTCTGGGGCAGATGCATCAGAATGACCAAGCCTGGGTCACGGGCGGTGCCCTATCTACAAAAGAGGCTGGTGATGACTCTGTTTTTAGCTCCCCCACGTGGGATGTAGTTTCTGCCTCCCTCCAAGACTCATAGAAATGAGAGAGATTGTTCAGCAGAAGGGGGTCCCATGATGCTCAGTCAAAGGATAGCAAAAGCTTCCTAATGGAAGGATGGCCAACAATGGTAACTTCTGCACTGAGTTCAAATTAGAGTCCACTGAACTTTCCAACTAGAAAGCCACTGATAACATTTTCCAGAATTGTTTCACTGGAATGCTAGAGGTAAGAGACAGATGGTAGTAAGATGAAGACATAATCAGTGTCGACTACTAAGGAGCTTAACTGTGAATGGAAGGATAGAGGGGTTCATCTGTAGAAAACAAGTAGAATTAATGAAGGGGTTTGGCTTTATTTTTTAAGATAAAAAGGGATTGAGCACATTTTAGGCTAAGGGGAAGGAGTTAGCAGAAAAAAGGTTGCTAGGGTTAGGCAGAGTCAACTGCTCCTCTGAAAGAGGAGGAAGAAAGTGAGGGAAAAAAAGTATGTGGTTGTATTTAACTGTGTATGTTGGGTAGCACAGGTGGTATCTATTAGATGGCTGTTAGATAAGCAAGAATAACTGAGGGAGGCAGAGCTTGGGATGTTAACCTTAAAAATAAAACTGCCAGTTATTTTGCCAGCAAAAATAGGTTTCAGGGCGGGGGGCACCTGGGTCTTAGTTGGGTAAGTGTCTGAGTCTTGATCTCAGTTCAGGTCTTCATTTCAGGGTTGTGAGTTCAAGCCCCACATTGGACATTATACTGGATGTGGAACCTACTTTAAAAAAAAAAATGAAAAAAAAAAACCTAAATAATAGGTTTATTTGGACTAGCAGATAATTGCAATCTTGGACAAGCAAGCTTGTTCAGAGGTAAGTCCAGAGAGCAAAGGCAATGAACTGCTCTTTTATAGAGGAAAGGGTGGGGAGGCGCTGGGAAGGCTGTTATAAACAAGTCCATAGGAGTAAACTGGGAGTTCAAAGTATAGTGGCTTTTCCTTAGCTGAGGTGTGATGGTCTCCGGTTGGCTGGGCTGTTGGTGGAGTAGGAGGAAAACTTTCTTCCTCCTGCTGGGATGGTAAAGCAGCAGTAAGGTAGTATCCATTTGCAAGCTACCCCTCTTCCTGTTGGGTCTGCAAACTCACCAAGAGTGGTGGAGCGGGAGAGCTCCCCCTACTGGCTCCTGACTCCGATTTAAACAAGGTTTCCTTTTATTATTTTTTATAGGCGTCAGTTAGAGGCCTTGCGGAGAATGATGAAATTTTTTAACTGCTAAATAGAAGGGGAGCTAACCATCACCAGGTTAAAAGAAAAAATATATATATAGATACATATATATATGTTCAAAGATGGATAAAGTTATCATTGAAGATTATAAATTGAAAGTGGTTCTGATTTGCTTACTGATTGGTTTTTCCTTCTGCTGCCCAGGTGAGGAAGCAAAGAGGTCAGTGCTGGTTTGGTTCCTGGGGAAGAACAGTAGGATGCCAGCCGGCAGCTGCCTGGTGAGAGAGTCGCAAAAGTGATAGTCCATCAGGCCACAGATTAGATAAGAAAGGAAATGTGAACAGGTAGATAGAGGGATGAAGGTATTTCAGAGTTCCTCTGAGCAGGAGGGTTAGGGGTTGTAGAAAGAGCAAGAGCTAGGGGTGCCTGGGTGGCTCAGTTGGTTGAGCGACTGCCTTCGGCTCAGGTCATGATCCTGGAGTCCCGGGATCGAGTCCCGCATCGGGCTCCCTGCTCAGCAGGGAGTCTGCTTCTCCCTCTGACCCTCTTCCCTCTCGTGCTCTCTATCTCTCATTCTCTCTCTTTCAAATAAATAAATAAAATCTTTGAAGAAAAAAAAAAGCAAGAGCTAGAAGGATGGGGTTTGTGGTCCGAGTGGGCTTTTAGAGTTTCAGATTTTAGAGCTGGAATTAGGTCCAACGTGTGACCATTAAAAAACAATAACTTCTGGGGGGAAAAAAAACCAACCACAATAACCTTTGATATGAGGAGCAGAGGACAGAAATCATTTAGAGAAACATCTCAGCCCGGAAGCCTGAAACTCAGGGGCACCTGGCTGGCTCAGTCCTTAAAGTGTATGATTTTTTTTTTTAAAGATTTTATTTATTTATTTGAGAGAGAGAGAATGAGAGAGAGAGAGAACATGAGAGGGGGGAGGGTCAGAGGGCGAAGCAGACTCCCCGCCGAGCAGGGAGCCTGATGCGGGACTTGATCCAGGGACTCCAGGATCATGACCCCAGCCGAAGGCAGTCGCCCAACCAACTGAGCCACCCAGGCGCCCCAAAGTGTATGATTCTTGATCTCAGGGTCATGAGTCTGAGCCCCACGTTGGGCATAGAGTTTACATAATAAAAAAGCAAAGCAAAGGAGAAGAAGCCTAAAATGAAGGGGAAAGTGTTGCACTCAGTAAGAACGAGTCCCTAGCCCGTGGACCAAGACAACCGGACGCAGCCAGATTCCAGCTCTTTATCATACTTACATGACATCAGCCATTCATGTCATCCAACTACTTTCCCTTGTGCTAATTCTGTGCTCGCCCTAGTAATCCGACTGAAATCTGGCTTCCCACGTGGATTTTGCAAATAGGACAAAAATGTGTTGGTTAGCAACACAACTATATGGTCATGGTAATTATAGATCTACTGGTTAATTAACAAACAGGCATGTTAGGTTTTTATATATGGATTTGGTCAGAGTCAGGCTCCCAGACCCAACCACCTCTGGATGCCCTCACAATTGAATTCCAGAGCCTCAAAAGCTAACTATCATCCCCTGGAAAGTGGCACAAAATACTGGCACTACTCAAAGTTAGATTTGGGTGAAACCAGTCCTTCCCGAGGTCATGCTCCTGTGGTCCATGTCCTTCCCACAAATCCATCACTGATTTCTGCAAGCCACCTAAGCAGGAATAACACTCATCTTCTCTTTCTTTCTTTCTTACCAGAGCGTACAGACCAAAATTAAACTAAAGAAGTTGTGGTGATTTGTTCTATGGCACCACACAAATGTATAAATTTTATACACCTGCAAGTCCATGGTGTGGCACTTCTAAAAGATATAGGGCAAAGAAATGGGAAGGGAAAGACCTCTCTGGTCATAAAATGATAAGGAAATGAACAGGTTCATTGCCATCCCAGTGTGACAAGGTTAATGATTTGGTAACAAGGCCAGAGTTAAGTAGGTGTGCAGCTGAAATCTCAGTTGGGCTCCACCTCCATGACCTACGCTGTGCAAATAAGCCTTTCTAGAGCTGTGACTACTGCTGATACCACTGAGGTTAAGTAAGCATTCTGTTGAATAGCATGGCCCTGGTACAGGAGAAGAAAGTAAATCTATCTTCTACTCTCCTTGTCAGTATATTTGTTGGGGCTATTTTTCCTCTTCCCCTTACACTTGATCTTAGCCAAAAGGCCGAGAAGCGATTTTTCCTCTTCCCCTTAAAGTGGGTTCTGTGGTTTTTCTAATTATTCTCAGATAATACAAGGTACCCTGGCCAATTTTTTAAAAACTATTTATTTTTTACATATTTTATTACCTTTACTATTCCACCTCTATCTTACTATCTGTGTCCCTAATGTCTCCAGAAAAATTATTAGGGAGCAGGGAAATTATTCCTTGCACCATTATGCTTAACCAGTTGGCAGTCTTCGGAACTGCCGGACAATTACGTATTTCTCTTTCTCTAGTGAGTGCTTTTAGGAGTTCTATGACACCTCTGATTAAGTCAAGGTACTCCAGAAAAGAGCAGTTGCCCCAGATGGTTCAAGCAGACTCTAAGAAACCGCCTGCTGAGAGAGGTGTGCGCAGGGCCCCGGGCTACAGAAGGGCCAAGGTCATGGTGGCAAGCTGTTACCACTCCAGGTGTGAGAGGACAAGGGAAGGGCAGTAGAGCCCCGAGAGAGCCGAGGTTATGTAGTGGAGTCCTGGAAGGATTCCAACACTGCCAATGGCACAGTACCAATGCAGGGAGGCAGCAGGGAAGAAATACCTAGAACTTCCCCCTCTTGGTCTCTGATTTCCTGCCAGTGCTTCACATTGGCCAAACCCAACTGGAGGCTAGCCAGCAACAGAGCTCAAGTAATAGAGCTCTCCAGGGGACAGCCTCCTGGGGACAATAAAGGATGTAGGTTAACAAACAAAACAACCAATACACCTGCATCGCGGGGATGCCTCACCTCCACGCCCCCTGATGAAGGCAAGTGCTTCTCTGTTATGACAAGTTGCTTACTCTTTCCTAACCCTCTAGGAATTAATCCTAGCAAAGCTACCACTCTCCTATGTAGAGAACCACAGAAAATACTCACACATCCTGTTACATATAATATTTACTATTCATTGAGCTACTCGGAGCCAGGCATTGTGCTAAGATGCCCTACATGTGTTCTCTTTACACCTCATAATAGCTCATGGAAGCAGATAATGCCTAACCAAAGAGAATGACTGAGAGGAAGGAGAGAGGCTGACCCAGAGTGGTCAAGTGACTCACTCAAGCCTTGAAAAGGTCTTTCTGTACCAAGTTGTCTCTAGAAACAGCAAATGTACTTCTTTGTTATCATGTGTTTTGCCCTCTACCTCTCTTTCTCATCCTTGAAGTTGGCATCACTATATTTAGCTTGGACACTGCAAGCGGCTGACCTTGGCTCTGAGATCTAAGGTTTCTGCTGGGAATTGCTTTACGTCAAGCTGGTTAAAGAAACCAAATCCCATGTGCCCTCCTTAATTAGCTGGCTCATGCTTTCAGCTCACTGGATGTTTTATTTGGAGTCCTTTAAAGAACAACGGCTCTTCTTCTCCCCTGAGTAAGGGTTCTTTCATGCATTAAGACATAATTTTTAAAGGGTATCTCCTAAGGGGTGTGAACAACATATTCTAGAGTTATTTCATTCTGGAAAATTCTGAAATGGAAAATTCAGCTTTGCAAAGAGATTGGTTTTCATCACAAACTGTCTTCTTTCCTGATCAGAGCTTTAGGGGACCTGAATCTGGGCTTCTCCGCTCAGCTAAGGAAACACGTCAGGGCCAGCCTGTGTTCCACTTAGAATAATGCTCCCTGGGACTGTTCCCAGTGTGGAGGGACTCTTCATTGGCAACTCTCTTCCAATATCTTAATTTCAAAAAGCAGCCTTACCTTGACTGCCAGGTATGAATAAGTAACACACCGATTGTGATAGTGGTTATACCAGCTGTTTGGCCCCTAGAACCCTCTATCTAAACAGTCACTTTTTAAGTTTGTCTCTTTAGTAAGCCTTACAGAGTTTCACTCTGAGCATTATTAAACACAAATTGAAGCTTGCTTGCTTCCTTCCTTCCTTTCTTTCTTCCTTTTTTTTTTCTTAAGAAAATGTGTAGTGCTTTATTTGATTTAGTAAGTAAATAAGTAAATAAGGGTAACTGGCTGGCTCAGCATGCAACTCTTGATCTCAGGGTCATGGGTTCAAGCTGCACATTAGGCGTGGAGCCTACTTTAAAAAGAAAAAGGAAATAGGACCACTTCTTTATGTAAAGGCAATATTTTTTCCCTACGAATTACTTTTACTGAGATGTAATTTACATACAAGGAAATTCACCCATTTTAAGTGTATAGTTTGGTAAGTTTTGACAAATGTAGACAGTCTTGTAATCATGACTCCAAAAAAGATAAAGAACATTCCATCACCCTCATGCCAGTTTGCAGTCACCCCCCCCACCCCCACCCCAAGCCCAGGCAACAACTGATCTGTTTTCTTCAACAGTAGCTTTAGAAATAGAAATTCTTTTACCAGCATAATGCTGTTGAGATCTATCAGTATCTTTGCTTGTCTTGGCAGTCTGTTCCATCTTATTGACGAGTTGTATCCCATTACGTGGAATGGAACTGGGTTTTGTGATTTTTTTAAATTAAAGATTTATTTATTTATTGGAGAGGGAGACAAGCAGACCCCCGCTGAGCAGGGAGTCTGAGACAGGGCTTGATCCCAGGACCCCAAGATCATGACCTGAGCCGAAATCAAGAATAAGATGCTTGGGATGCTTGGGATGCTTGGGTGGCTCAGTCGGTTAAGTGTCTGCCTTCGGCTCTGGTCATGATCCCAGTGTCCTGGGATCCAGCCCTGCATCGGGCTCTCTGCTCAGCTGGGAGCCTGCTTCTCCCTCTCCCTCTGCCTGCCTGTCTGCCTACGTGTGATCTCTCTCACTCTCTGTCAAATAAATAAATAAAATCTTAAAAAAAAAAAGAGTAAGATGCTTAACTGCCTGAGCCATCCAGGCACCCCGTGATATATTTTATCACAATTTGTTTATCCATTCATCAGTTGGTGGACATTTGGATTATTTCTAGTTTGGGGCTATTTTGAATAAAGCTCTTGTGAACATGTGAGTATAAGTCTTCGAGTGGACAAATGTTTCACAGCTCTTGGGTAAATATTTAGTATTGAGATTGTTGGGATGCATGGTAAGCATATTTTAACTTTATTTTTTCAAAGTCCTTTTTTTTCAGAGTAGCAGTCACTTCATATACGTGCCAAAAATTAGTACTATCACTCATTGAAATTTATCATTCTAGTGGTTTGTAGTGTTATCTTATCATGGTTTTAATTTGTGTTTCCCTAGTGAATAATGATGTTGAGCGTCTTCCCATGTACTTATTTGCCAGTTTTTTTAATAGCGAGATGTCTGTTCTAATATTTCGTCCCATTTTAATTGCATTGCTTAACTCATTGTTGAATTGTAAAATACATATACAAGTTTTTTTGTAAGACATGAATTTCGTAAATATTTTCTCTGTGTGACTTGTTAATTTTCTTAACAATGCCTTTGGAAGAGCAAAAGCTTTTCATTTTGATGAAATCCAGCTTATTAACTTTTCTTTTTAGGGTTCATAGTTTTGTGTTCTACCTAAGAAAATATTGCCTAACCCAACACTGCAAAGATTTTCTCCCTTGTTTTCACCTAGGAATTTTATAATTTTAAAACGTTTATATTTATGATGCATTTCAGGTTAATTTTTTATGAATGGTGTAAAGTAAAGGTCAAGTTCTTTATTTATATGTATGTATTTTCAAGTTCATCCAGCACCTTTAAGGCTATCCTTTCCTGCACTGAACCTTGGCACCTTCGTTAAAGATCAATGACCATATATGTGTGGGTCTATTTCTGAACTTGATAGTCTGTTCAACGGCTATCATTATACAAATATTACACTGTCTTGATTACTGCAGGTGTATTGTCGGGTCTTAAAATCAGGAAGTACAAGTCCTCCAACTTTGTCCTTCATTCTCAAGATTATTTTGGCTATCGTAAGTCCTTTGCATTTGCACATAAATTTGAGAACAAAATTTTTTCTACAAAAAAGCTGCTGGGATTTTTATAGGGATTTCATTCAATCTACAGATAATTTGAGGGGAAGCGGGATTAACATTTTAAGAATATTGAATCTGCCAATCTCTGAATAGGTATACACCTCCTAAATGGGTCTTCTTTAATTTCTGTTAGCAATGTTTTATAGTTTTCAGTGTTTAGGTCTAATTTTATTAAATTCATCCCTAAGTAATTCATATTTTTTGATGATACTTTAAATCATTGATTTTTAATTTTAACTTCCAGTTGTTCTTTGCTATATGTGGAAATACAGTTTTTTATTATTCATCTTGTGTCCTATAATCTTGCCAACTCATTTATTAGTTCTAATAGCTTTTTCTTAGATTCCTTAGAAATTCCTATATAGTCAATCATGTTCTTTGTGGCACTTTTACTACTTATTTTCCAGTCTTTACACCTTGTATTCCTTTTTCTTGCTTTATTAAACTAGATAAGACATCTAATACAATATTGAATAGAAGGGGTAGGAGTGGGCGCCTGGATGGTTCAGTTAAGTGCCTGACTCTTGATTTTGGCTCAGGTCATGAGTCAGGGTCATGAGCTAGAGCCCCGTCAGCCTCTGTGCTCAGCGCGGGTCGACTTGAGATTCTCTCCCTCTCCCTCTTCGTGTGTGTGTGTGTGTGTGTGTGTGTGTATGCCCATTCTCAAATAAATAAATATTAAGGAAAAAAAGGCGGTAGGAGTGGACACCTGCCTTAGTCACTTTGGGCTGCTATACCAAAATACCATAAAATGAATTGCTTATCAGCAATAGAAATGTATTTCTCGCAGTTCTGGAGGCTAGAAGACTGAGATCATGGTTTCAGCATGGCTGAGTTCTGGTGAGAACCCGCTTTTGGGTTGCAGATGGCTGGCTTCTTGTATCTCACATGGTGAAAAAGAGGAAGCAAGGTCTCATGATTCTGTATAAGGACACTAGCCCCATACATGAGGGCTCCACCCTCAGGGCTTCATCTAAGCCTAATTACCTCCCAAAGACCTCTCCACTTGATACCATCACATTGGAGAGCAGAATTTCACTATAAGCATTCATTCCATAGCAGCATCCTTGTTCATAACCTTAAGGGGAAAGCGTTCAGTACTATAAAGTTAAAGTTAGTGATAATTGTAAATGTTCTTTATCAGATGAAGGGAATTTCCTTCTTTTTGTAGCTAGCTGAAACTTGTCAAAAACGGATGTTGAATTCTGTGATATGCTTTTTCTGTATGAATTGAGATGCTATAACTTTTTCGCCTTTATTCTGTCAATGCAATAAATTATATTGATTGATTTTTGAATGTTCAACCAACCAACCTTCCATTTCTACATAAGCTTCACATGGTAATGATGTATTTTCCTCTTATGTATGTTTCTTGATTCAATTTCCCCATATTTAGTTGAGGTTTTTGTTCTCTTCATGAGAGATATTGGTCTGTAGGTTTGGCTTCTTATAATGATCTTGTCAGGCTTTGTTCCCAGGGTTTAGTTGGCCTCATAAAACAATTGTTATGGAGACATATCTTATGGCTCAACATAAAGTCTATCTTGGTGAACATTCCATGTACATTTGAATGTGTACTTTGTAGTTGTTGGCTTATTGTTCTCTAAATATCAATTAGGTCATTGACTAATAGGCTAATTGACAAGTTGGTTGATAGCACTGTTCAAATCTTCTATGAATTTTTTAAAGCTTTTATTTAAACTCTAGTTAGTTAATATACAGTATAATATTAGCTTCAGGTGTGTAATATAGTGATTCAACACTTACATACAACTCCTGGTGCTCATCACGGCAGGTGCCCCCCTTCATCCCCAGCACCTATTTCACCCATCTCCCCCACCTCCCTGCAGGAACCATCAGTTTGTTCTCTATAGTTAAGAATCTGTTTCTTGGTTTGTCTCTTTCTCTCTTTTCTTTTTTTCCATTCCTCATTTTGCTTTGTTTCTTAAATTACACATATGAGTAAAATCATATGGTATTTGTCTTTCTCTGACTGACTTATTTCTATTAGCATAATACTCTCTAGCTCTATCCACGTCATTGCAAATGGCAAGATTTCATTCTTTTTGATGGCTGAGTAATATTCCATTATATATATACATACCACCTCTTTTTTATCCATTCATCAGTCAATGGACACTTGGGGCTGTTTCCATAATATGGCTATTGTAGATAATGCTGCTATAAACATCAGGGTGCATGTATGTCTTTGAGTTAGTGTTTTTGTATTCTTTTGTATATTTTGTATTCTACCTAGTAGTGCAATTGCTGGACCATAGGGAAGTTCTATTTTTAACTTTTTGAAGGAACTCCATACTGTTTTCCAGAGTGGCTGCACCAGCTTGCATTCCCACCAACAGTGCAGAACGTTCCCCTTTCTCCACATCCTCGCCAATGCCTGTTATTTCTTGCGTTGTTGATTTTAGCCATTCTGACAGGTGTGAGGTGCTATTTCACTGTTATTTCCCTGATGATGGGTAATGTTGAGCATCTTTTCCGTGTCTGTTGTCCATCTGGATGTCTTCTTTGGAAAAATATCTGTTCATGTCTTCTGCCCATTTTTAAATTGGATTATTTAGTATCTGGGTGTTGAGTTTTATACATTCTTTATAGATTTTAAATACTAACCCTTTATCAGATATGTCATTTGCAAATATCTTCTCCCATTTCATAGGTTGCCTTTTAGCTTTGTTGATTGTTTCCTTCACCTTGTGGAAGCTTTTTATTTTGATTAAGTCCCAATAGCTTATTTTTGCTTTTCTTTTCTTTGCCTCAGGAGGCATAGCTAGAAAGAAGTTGCTATGGCTGATATCAAAGAGGTTCCTGCCTGTGTTGTCTTCTAGCATTTTTATGGTCTTTCATCCATTTTGAATTTATTTTTGTGAATGGTGTAAGAAAATGGTAGAGTTTCATTTTTTTGCATGTTGCTGTCCTGTTTTCCCAACACCATTTATTGAAGAGACATTCTTTTTCCTGTTTGATATTCTTTCTGCTTTGTTGAAGATTAATTGACCATATTATTGAGGGTTCATTTCTGGGTTTTCTATTCTGTTCTATTGGTCTATGTGTATATTTCTGTGCTGGTACTATACTGTTTTGATTACTACAGCTTTGTAATATAACTTGGAGTCCAGAATTGTGATACTGTGATGCCTCCAGCTTTGTTTTTCTTTTTCAAGATTGCTTTGGCTATTCAGGATCTTTTGTGGTTCCATACAAATTTTAGGATTGTGTGTTTAACTCTGAAAAATGCTGGTGGTGTTTTGATAGGGATTGCATTAAATGTGTAGATTACTTTGGGTAGTACAGACATTTTAACAATATTTATTCTTCCAATCCAAGAGCATGGAATGTCTTTCCATTTCTTTGTGTGTGTTATCTTCAATTTCTTTCATCAGTGTTTTAAAGTTTTCAGAGTACAGGTCTTTCACCTCTTTGGTTAAGTTTATTTCTAGGTATCTTCTTATTTTTGGTGCAATTGTAAATGGGATTTTTTTCTTGATTTCTTTTTATGCTGCTTCATTATTAGTGTACAGAAAGGCAACAGATTTCTGAACGTTGATTTTGTATCCTATGACATAACTGAATTCGTTTATCAGTTCTAGTAGTTTTTTGGTGGAGTCTTTCAGGTTTTCTATGTAGAGTATCATTTCATCTGCAAGTAATGAAAGTTTGGTTTCTTCCTTGCTGATTTGGATGCCTTTTATTTCATTTTTTTGTCTGATTGCTGTGGCTAGGACTTCCAGTTCTATGTTGAATAAAAGTGGTGACCGTGTACATCCCTGTCTTGTTCCTGACCATAGAGGAAAAGCTCTCAGTTTTTCCTATTTTTTTAAAAGATTTTATTTATTTATTTGACAGAGAGAGACACAGTGAGAGAGGGAACACAAGCAGGGGGAGTGGGAGAGGGAGAAGCAGGCTTCCTGCTGAGCAGGGAGCCCAGTGCAGGTCTCGATCCCTGGACCCTGGGATCATGACCTGAGCCAAAGGCAGTCGCTTAACCGACTGAGCCAACCAGGTGCCCCCAACCTTAGAATTGTTTATGGTGGAAGGCAAAGTATAGAACGAGTTACTCCTCCAGACTGTAAGTTATGTAATAACACATAAATGTTGCATATTATTACCAGCAGAAGTTAATGCTATATTTACATTTAGGGGTTTGTTTATTTGTTTGTTTATTAAATATAACATCTTTTAATAGCAAAACTAAAACAAATTCAGGAGGAAGACAAAGAAGAGAAAGCATAGCTTGCTACTAGTTCCAAGTTGTCACCCCAATGATTAGACTCCCATTCAACATAAGCAGCCATATAGGACAGTGACTGAGTAAGAAATGGGTTGTAGAATCAGGCAAATCTGAATTCAACTCCTACCCTCACTACTAGCTCCCTGGGTAACTTTGTGTAAGATAGGAATTTTCTCTAGACTTTAGTTTTGTTGCTGTTGTTGTCATTGTTGTTTTTAAAGATTTATATATTTGAGAGAGCGCACACATGAGCTTGTGGGTGGGAGGGGCAAAGGGAGAGGAAGAGAATCTCAAGCGGACTCCCTGGTGAGGACAGAGGCTGACACAGGGCTTGATCTCATGACCCTGAGATCATGACCCAAGGCAAACTCAAGAGTCCATCAGTCGCTTAACCCACTGAGCCACCACTGAGGTGCCCCTAGACTTTACTTTTAATATCTCTAAAAGAGAGATTAAAAATAGTGTCAACCAGCCCTCTTGTTCAACTATAGACCCCAGCAGTTATTTCTTACCATACTTTCTTGAGACATTGAGGAAGATGTTTTATAATACTGGAATATTCCAACTCCCAGGCCAGAAAAGCCCTGATAGCAACAGAATACCTAGAAGACCACACCCACACCCCTTTCCCTGCCCATCATGTGCTAAACACATACCAACCGCCACCTGTGATCACTTGCTTTCTGCCTGCTCTCTTGCACACACCTCCCTAAACAGCTTCCTATAAGGACCCTAGGTGTTCATCTTGCCAGTGGAGAGGTCAGTTGTTAAGGCTTCAGCCTGCCACCTCCCCTGGCTGTCAGCACCCAATACCAATCTCTCCCTTTCTCTTTCCAAACCTTCATCTCTTGAGTTACTGGCTTCTCTTGCAATGAGTTTATCCGAGTGTATTTGGCAATGGTGTTGGCAAACCCAGCCAGGAGCTATGCTTTTGATTTTTCCAGCCCCCTTGGACTTCCCCTGGACAGAACAGTTGGCCACAGCAGCACACCAGGAATAACCCATTTATTTCCTGAGTTAGTGGCTATGATAGATCGTTGGGTAACAAAAGTACCTAGTTCCTAGGGTTGTCTAGAAGACTAAATGTACCAAATATAGTGCTTGGGACTTAAAAGCACTTGATAAATGATTGTTTCTGCTCCCGATAAATTAATTTAGTTTATGTGGAACTTAGTTTGATTCCTTATTTTTTACCCCCACCTACCTACCAAACAAAAGCCCCACTCATACAAGGGTGTGTGTGTGTGTGTGTTGGGAAGTTGTAGAGTTGTATAAGATTTTGTCCTATTGGCCTCACTCTGTTGATAGTGATGCTGTCTGCTAGGAACGCCTGGGAATTCACCATTGCCCATACTACTTGTGGTGACCCCCAGCAGATATTTCCCTATCAGAGCCAATATTGTGGCTGGACTGGCCCTGGTGGTTCCTACTGTGATTGCAAGATGCATCTAAGCAAAAATCCATGAGGAAACTTTGAGAAACAAGATGTATTACGAATCTGAGAGGGTACATGGTGTGTCTGAAGGCCACAGTGAGGTCACAGGTAGCAAGACAGGGGAAGGGGGGCAAGCAAAGATCTGGGGCTCTGCCTTTATTAAGGTGGAAGGTGAGGTGCCCATAGTTTTGAGATTCACTCTATTGGCGAATTTAAAACATAAGAGCTGGGGCGCCTGGGTGGCTCAGTCGTTAAGCATCTGCCTTTGGCTCAGGTCATGATCCCGCGGTCCTGGGATCGAGCCCCACATCAGGCTCCCTGCTCCGAGGAAAGCCTGCTTCTCCCTCTCCCACTCCCCCTGCTTGTGTTCCCTCTCTCACTATGTCTCTGTCTGTCAATAAATAAATAAAATCTTTTAAAAAAAATAAAAAATAAAACATAAGAGCAGAAAGTAGGGTGCAGGAAGGGAGACGCTGGGTCCCTTGAGTGGTCAGTTATCTGGGTTACCCAGGGCTTTCTTTTTATTTATTTATTTATCTTTATTTTTAAAGATTTTATTTATTTATTTGTTTATTTATTTATTCATTTGACAGAGATAGAGAGAGACAGCACAAGTAAGCAGAGCGGCAGGAAAACGGAGAGGGAGAAGCATCTCGATCCCAGGACCCCAGGATCATGACCTGAGCTGAAAGCAGATGCTTAACTATCTGAGCCACCCAGGCGCCCCTACCCAGGGTTTTCTCACAGGAAACTTCATGGGTGGGGCCGACAGAGTTTCTTCCCTAGTTGTTTTGCTCATAGCTGTGACAGAGCTGGAAATATGCTTATTCTAGAGCGATGTCTTTCGAATGGATGCCTCAGCAGTCAAAAGCATAAAGTCAGGCACTTACATTATGATCAGAAAGCTTAATGTCGGGCACTTAGAATACAGATTTCATCACAGAAAACTAACACTATAAAACTGAATATTAGAGGAACAGAAAAGCGACCACTTTCGGGAAGGTAGGATGTGCGGAGAAGTGAATCCGAGGCGATATTCGGGAGGATAGATGGCGGGGGAGGGGCCTCCGTCGGCCGCTTCCAGCAAGTGCTAGAGCCACGGAGCACAAAATTGGAACTTTTAGAAGTCGGCTCCGCTGAGGGACGTCGCTCCAGTGGCTAAGCGGGGGGTGGAAACCTCGCGGGACAGTGTGGTCTCAGGATCCTCGGGGTCACAGAAAGACCGGGGG